>NW_007734401.1:30362-31052 GCF_000696425.1 Galeopterus variegatus | reverse complement strand
GAGAGTCAGATACGTTTAGAAAGATAACTGGTGGTGATGTGGGAGGGGATTGTAGATATTCTATACAGCTGCTATGCATGGAGCAGAGGTGAAGCTGCCCTAGTTTGGGTGAGGCTTAAGAAGCTGGAGCTTCATAAGTCTCAATGGTTATCTGCAGAGCAGCCAGTTCTTGAGGTTTAGGACCAGTCTGTGTCCAAAGGCCACAGAAGGATGAACCTGAATTCTATCAACTAGTCAAGAGGCGAAAGCCCTGGGTGTTTTTTTTTACTCACTGGTCATGTGATTCATGCAAGGTCAGGAGGTAGAGAGCTCAAGGCAGATGGGAGATTGAATAGCAGCCGAGGGTAACTGTCCAGATGAGGAGATCCTTCCCTAGGGCAGTGACAGTGGTAATGGAGGAGGAGCATGAAACATTTGAATATAGCTTTAGGAAGCCAGCGGACATTGAGTACAGGAAGTGAGTGAAGCAGATAATTTGTGTACTTTAGTGACAGATGGCATGATAATGTGAAATCAAAAGGAACTAAGAAACTCTTATTTGAGTTTCTTGACTTAGCCCTAACTTGTTCAATAAAAACAAGATTTTATGTTTAAATAAATGATTTGATTTGTCAGTAGAAATGTAAACAGTAACATAATTCATGAAGCTATTTCTTCTATTCTCTATACTTCAACCCTACTTTAAAAAAA
>NW_007734401.1:24629-29791 GCF_000696425.1 Galeopterus variegatus | reverse complement strand
GCAGGAGAAGGCATTTAGTTGAATAGAGTTAAATGAACCAAGTGTTGGACCTGAGGTGGCAGGGTGGTGAAAGAGAAATTCACTGCCAGGCAGGAGCCACATACATAATAGACAGAGCCTTAAAGATCCAAATGTATGTACATACTTATTGTTCTGTAAATTGTTTCCAACATAATTTATTAAACAAATCAACAAATACCTATGAGTACTTGCTTTTTACAGGGATTTTTGATGACTAAAAAGCATACTTCTGTGCTAGGCTTTTCATCCAGAGTACAAAGCCATCTCTTCATAATACTTATGCCATTTACACTGTATGAAGAAGCCTGTTTTTTTATAAAAAATATAAATCTCATAAGAATCCTTGTATTATTTTTATTCTTATTTTATAGATGAGAGAAAAATGAGTCTCTGAAAGGTTAAGTAAGTTATTTGGCCAAGGCCACCCAGGATTTGAACTTAGGTAGACACTAAAGTCTCTTCCCTTTCCATTATATAAAGGTCTCACATCCTTTGCTTCTCACTAACTCAAAGATTCTTTCTTCAACAGGGAGATGTTTGTGCAACTTGCATCTTTCTAATTTCAACTTCTTTTTTATATAAATGGCTTTATCCTAGAAAGAGGTTTTCAATATTAATGAATAAAGAAGTACGACATACTTAAAGTCACAGTGTTTTTAATACAGGACCACATAAAATAAGAGGTTGAATGACATTGGGTATACATTGAGAGGAAAAGAGGTTTTTGTTTTGAATGTACTTGTGCTAATAGCTTTATTTCTTTGTTCTCATGGCTAGATGTGTCCTTCTGAGCATGTCATTATTTGTATAAGGCCTGCTACAGGAGATTTTAATAGCATTGGAGCATAGGTCATTGTGAATATTTTGTATTATGTATATATTGGGTTGTCTGTGATCTCTTTATAATTATGGTACTACAGATAGATAAAGATAGGAAAATATGTATTCGAGAAAGTTAAATTTTACTAAATGTGTGATTTTGTGTGAAGTACTTAACCGTTCTGAGTTTTGGTGTCCTCTTTTATGACAGTGAGATAATCAAATATCAAAGTGTTTTGTGGTGAAGATTAGATGAGCCAATAATTTAGATAGATAGATGGATGGATAGATGAATAAATGGATAGATGGATACAGACAGACAGATAATAAATAGATACAAACTCACACACATAGGTCTGAGAATTATACTTAGTAAGTGAAGTCTAAGTCTTAGGAAATTCAAGACGTGTATTTAATAAACTTAACATAGTATGTACTTTTTATATGCAAAGCCTATTCCAAATGCTTTATCCTTATTATCTCATGTTAATATTCACAACCCTATAAGACACATATCTCACTTTCTCTATTTTACTGAGGATAAAACTACAATTTAGATTAGATACGTGTTTTGTCAAAGTTCCCACAACTATAGTTGATTGAAGACAAGGTTTAAAGTCATGTCTTTCTGACATTAAAACCCATACTTTATAATCTTTCCCAGTATTTTTAAATTTACCTTTATTTGCTAAGTGGAATGTATATAACCTAGTATTTGACTTAGGGATGCTTGTTTATGGGAAGTATACATGGACTTAAAGTGGTGTAATTAGTTATCGAAATGTCAGGAGCCTACAAGTACATCCTAATAGATAGTGTTATAATTAATCAAATCTTATAAAATAAAATGCCAAGAGTCATATTTTCCCTCTTTTGATAGTTCTTTTGGCTGGTTATTATGGGTTGTTCATATCAGTGTATGAACAAGATGAGAATGGAAAAGATGTGGGAAGTTCTCTAGCCCAAGTAAGATATAGGTCAAGGTTAAGAATTTGCCGTATACTTGATGTCCCTGTTCCCAAAATGATGGGAGCATTATAAGAGCAATGAAGCTCCCAAGTTTTGTGAGTCACGTTAGTCTCTAACTTTTCTTTGCTATTCCTTGACCTATAGCGATCACAGCTAGTTGTACCAACAAATTATAAATCAAGGCTAGCAGGAAAGTGGTGTCTGTCAGTTTTGTGATGTTACAGAATTTAGTCAGTTTGGGCTGCTGTAGTAAATTACCATAGACTAATTCTATATTACTAAGTCTATATTACCATAGACTGTGCTTAAACAATAAACATTTATTCTTACAGTTCTGGAATCTGGAAGGTCCATGATCATGTTGCCAGCAAATCCAGTGTGTGGTGAGGGCCTGCTTCCCGGTTTGAAATACCTGTCTTTTTTGTTGTGTCTTCACATGGCAAAGAGCAGAG
The DNA here is from genome assembly GCF_000696425.1 of Galeopterus variegatus. Lineage (NCBI taxonomy): Eukaryota > Metazoa > Chordata > Mammalia > Dermoptera > Cynocephalidae > Galeopterus > Galeopterus variegatus. The sequence continues at coordinate 27,530 of NW_007734401.1, read as the reverse complement.
AGAGAGAAAGAGAAAGATCTTGTGTCTCTTCTTACAGGAGCACTAATTCCATTCATGAGTGCTCTACCCTCATGACCTAATTACCTCCAAAATGTCCTTCCTCAGAGAGAGAGAAAGAGAAAGATCTTGTGTCTCTTCTTACAGGAGCACTAATTCCATTCATGCGTGCTCTACCCTCATGACCTAATTACCTCCAAAATGTCCTTCCTTCTTTTTTTTTTTTCTTTTTGTCTTTTTTTGTGTCCGGCAACAGATCGCAACCCTCAGTGTCGTGTCCGTACCGGACCGGGACCGGCAACGGGATCGCAACCCTCGGTGTTGCTCCCGCACCTCGCTCAGCCAGTGAGCAGGAACCGGTCTGTACGTGGGATCCGAACCCTCGGCGGGAGCACCACCGTGCTCCCAAGCGGCGCACTGTAGCAGTGCGCCACCGGGCTGGCCCCCAAAATGTCCTTCCTTCCAATACCAGCTATCAAATTGGGGGTTAGGATTTCAACATATGAAGTCAGGGTGTGGCACAAACATTCAGTTCAGAGCAATGATGGAATGTAGAATTAAAATGGTATGGTAGAAAGAGCAGTGAGCTTAATCTCCCTGCTTTGACCTAGTGGCTATGTAATTCTAGACAAGTTATTCTCTCTCTGTGTCTCACTTTCCATGGGATTTAAAGTCAGAAAGCCCCAGATTCAAATCTTAGTTCTATTCTTTAATCATTTTTTAACCATAGGCAAGACACTTTATTTGCTCTAAATCTTAGCTATATCTTTAGGAAAACAAAGTTAGTGTACAGACTTGCTTCACAGGGTTGTGAGGGTAAAGCTATGATAATATATGTAAAGCATTTGAATTTGTACATTGCATATAATAAGTATTTAACAAATGTTAGAAATGCTGAATGCATATTGTATTTTTCCTATCACTTGTATTTTACCCACTCTGAATCAGGCACTGTTCTAGTGCTGTATATATGATTTATATAATGGAAAGCCATAGTAAGGATTAAATTAAATAAAGCATACAGACTGATTAACCAGGACCTGGCATTTAGAAAATGTTCAATAAATGTTAGAACACAAGACCCAGTGATACCTAAGTAAGCCAAACACCCACACAGGCATAATATGGGACAAAAATGTAGAGGGAAGAAATGATTGATTTATTTATTCACTCTTTAATTCTTTTATTTTAATCAACAATCTTGATTTATCACGAATTATGTGCCTGGAAGAGATTCTATGCACCAAGAGGGAAGCAGAGGTTAATAAGACTGGGTTTCTTCCTTGTAGTCTAAGAGTGTTTATTCTGAGACCCAGGCATCTGTGACGAGTTTCAGAGAGTGCATGAATTCTCCAAAATAATATGCAAAAGTGAGTATCATTATTTTTAAAGGGAAAACATCTGTCACTTCCATCAGCTCCTCATGGACCACCTAAGGAATCTTGATACAAAGAAAAGTACAAACCCTGCTTTCTAATTATGTTTTTGGCAGCACTATTGATCCTCAGATGCCTGGACATTGAATTTGGACATAACTGGGCTCAAATTCCAAATCCCTTCTCTGGTTGCTCTGTGACTTAACTCGAACTTCAGTTCCCACATGCATAAAACTGGAATAGTGATGCCTACCTCTCGGGCTTGTCTTAATAATGTATGTCACAAAGCTTTTTACAATATTTGGCTCTTAAACATTCAAAAATAGTGGTTCCTCCCTTATTACGTTTCCTGCCTCATTGGTGCCTACCTCACAGACCAGCAGGATGCCTTTTGATGCCTACCTCTCGGGCTTGTCTTAATAATGTATGTCACAAAGCTTTTTACAATATTTGGCACTTAAACATTCAAAAATAGTGGTTCCTCCCTTATTACGTTTCCTGCCTCATTGGTGCCTACCTCACAGACCAGCAGGATGCCTTTTTCATCAAAGGAGCTCAGGCATAGCTTATTAATTAATCAGAGTCCCTGTGCTGTTAGAGACTAGTCACATGTGAGTGATATAAGGGTCAAAACATGGATGCAATTAGTGATAGTCAAAACAAAACTTTGCCTCATGCTTCTGGTCTCCAAACCATAATCCATAGGTATCATCTCACACGTCTTATATTATACCTGTTACTTTAGACTTAATCCCTTTCACAATTTGTGTGACATTGTGATTCAGATCTCCCCAGGAATTCCCATGTACGTGAGGTTGATATGTTTGTCTCTCAAATATTTCTCAAAAAAAAGCAAAGGCTGAGGAACTTAGAGTTACACAGCAACACAGACTAATAGCACCTCATAGGAGGAAAGGAGGCTGGTGGGAGCTTAGAAAGGTATGCAAATACTGGGAAAAAGAAAACAAAATGGTGGTGGTGGAAGATGTTTTACAGAATAATTAAATAAGTCACTGTGAGAAAATAAAATAATCACATGGAGAAATATTGAGTCATACAACATTATAATAGAGTAAAATGCATTTTACAATCTTGCTAATAGCATTGCAGATTATTCTAAACATGGTGCACATCTTGTTTTTCTTCAGCGAAAACTGTGACAGCCTCCAGCACTCACACCACAGAGCAAGTGTCATGCGCACCTACACCATCGGCTCAGCCTGTGAATCCAGTGTGGTCAGTGAAGGGCTGAACTGCATATCCTACTTCTCTAGATGACCAGAACCTGGCCTCTCTATTGCCAGAACCTAAGATAGATAACCCATAACGGTATTAAATAGAATACATATCCATGAGGTTATGCATTAAATGCATATCCACCTCATGTACATGGGAAGCTAGCTTCTGTAATGCCTGGGGAGATCTGAATCACAAGATTATCTTTCCTTTCCTTGTAAACAAAGTATTTTTATTTATTTATTTATTTATTTATTTATTTGTCTTTTTCCGTGTCCGGCAACGGATCGCA
>NW_007734401.1:12711-24350 GCF_000696425.1 Galeopterus variegatus | reverse complement strand
CGCAACCCTCAGTGTCACCCCCGTACTGGACCGGGACCGGCAACGGGATCGCAACCCTCAGCGTTGCTCCTGTGCCTCGCTCAGCCAGTGAGTGGGAACCGTTCTGTATGTGGGATCCAAACCCTCGGCGGGAGCACCACCACGCTTCCCAAGCGGCGCACTATAGCAGTGTGCCACCGGGCCGGCCCCTAAACAAAGTATTTTGAAGAAGAAAATGTGACATTTTCCAGTTTCCTAGAGAATACTAGTGATAATTTATTTCCATGACACAGTGATATTCCCATTTACCATTTGATAAACTCCATATTCTTTACTGCTATTCATACGCATATGTGTATACATGTATGAATATATTTATATTAGGGATTTAATAAATATTTGGAGACATAATGATGAAAAAGCATGTAGTGGTTCTGCCTCCAGGGAGCATCTTCTCTGTTGGAAGCAAACAGTAAAACTATTACAACTGGGATAGTGATGGAAGTGGTAGACATAGTGATAGGAAAATCTATGGTGATATGAGATCATGGAACAAGAACACAAAATTGAGATTCAGAGAGTCAGGAAAGATTGCTCAAAGAAAGTGGCTCCTAGACTAACCTTATGGATGAGTAAAAGCTAACCAGCTCAACAGTGGGGGTTGAAGTGAAAGACTATTCCAGGGAGATGGGCTGAAGAACCAGAGGCAAGTGGGGCACGAGACATAGTCTGGGAAGTGGAAGAAATTCAGTATGATGGCTATAAATTAGCAAGTGAACAGAAGATTGCAGAGATGAAGGTAGAGAAACAGATTCCAGAATAACTTTTCATGAGAAGAGGCATAAAGTTGTGCACATGGCTGCTCTGTGAAAATTTCTCTAAGTTTTATGATAAGTGCTCACTTGTTATTTTACCCCCATGGAACCAAAAACCTGTGGGAGGACCTGGAAGTAAACACCGAGAGCAAAACAATTACAGCCTGATGTTTGGCATGGGATGGTCTTTGGATCCTTCTCACCAAATCCCAAAGTGAATAAATCATCAAGTCTTTGCATAAGAAGGTTGAAAGAGAAAGACAAAAATTATTGCTACCACGAAACTTCCATTCTAGTGGAGAAGATATATAATCAACAAATAGACAAAATAAATATATAATATAGTGTTCATATTCAATAAAATATGAAAAAAAAATTAATGTGATTTAAATTAAATATAAATGGTTTAAAATAGACCCACAGAATAGCAGTTATCTAAAGTTATCTTGACTCACTTTAAAGAAGGGATGTTTCCACATAGAATATTGAAGAAACACTTTAACTAGATCCAGTAAATACTAGACTTTTCTCTGCGAAAGATATATTTTGTCCTGTTTTGCTATCCACCATTCTAATGTACATTGCAGAATAATCACATCTCACCTTTCTGACACTATGCAGATTACAGATTACTTGGAATTAAATTTGAAAATTTAAACTGCTCTTCTTTGTGTCATTTGTGTTATTCTGATAAGAGAAATATTTTTCATTTTCCATTAACTTTATCACACTGTTAATTACATAAATGTATAAAATGTATGTCATATTGCAACTTAAGGTGGCATGCTGACATATTATCACTAATAATAGAAACTTCTAAAATAAGAACTATGACAAATACAAAGCATATGAACAAAACTAACAGTTAACTTTATTTCTTTATTCTTTTTCTTTTTAATTTTTTTCTAGAGGTGAAGTAAATAAGGAATAAGTCTGATCAAAATATAATTCCACAATTTATTCCTTTGTTTACTAAAAGATCTCCATTTTTCTCAAATCTACAATTATTTCCTCTGTTTCAAATGTTACTAAAAGATAATAACTTAATTCATGTCTCGGGGTTCAAAATAATTTACCTTCTCTTGTATTGCTGCAAGATTTAGAAGCATGCTTTCTCATCTAAGTTGTGCTTGCATATTAAAATTTAATGATAGAATTATTGCTTATGATCCTTCACATTTCACTCTAGCTACTAGAGAATATGATGCATACATATATTTAGGAAGCTTTGTAATAGAATTCAATTACAGGAACTAAACACAGATTGTGTTTCCCCTGACCATTTATTCTACTTGAGCCTTGGACACAGACTTTTTAATTTTATATGTATTCTTCAATAGCCTGTATAAAAAATGCACTAAAAGCTAGCACTTTCTCAACAACATCATGGTCACAGTTTGTTAAATATTTAATGCCACCAAGAACAAGGCAGGGCATGCAAGGAGCATGAACTAGACTATAAAACTACTGTAATGGGCTTAGATCCCTTGGGTCCCCAATGGACTCTGGACCGATACAGAAAAATGAGGGAAAAGTCTCATCAAGATGCAAGTTTCAATATAAATCTGTCCTGCCACATCTGCTGACAAGATTAATTACAGATCTCTGAACCTGATGTGTTTTCTTAATATCTTATGCTGCTTAACTAGTCTGTAGCCAAGTTGAAATATTAGGCATGGTTTTGTATAATTCTGAATAATTCTCTTTTCTCGGGTGCCAATTTCTTATATATTTTAAGTTTCGATAATTTGGTAAGTTTTTGATAAAAACTTCTATTTCTGACCCTACCATTAGTTGTTGCATCTGTCAATGGAAATTAGGATAATCTTTTAAATAGTAACAAAATTCTGAAAGAAGGCAAGGATCCTTTCCGCCAGAAAATTTAGCTATTTTGGGGCGGGCCCGTGGCTCGCTTGGGAGAGTGTGCTGCTGATAACACTAAGGCCATGGGTTCGGATCCCTATATACAGATGACCAGTTAGCTCACTAGGGAGAGCGTGGTGCTGACAACACTAAGTCAAGAGTTAAGATCCCCTTACCAGTCATCTTTTTAAAAAAAAAAAGAAGAAGAAGAAGAAGAAGAAGAAAGGAAAATTTAGCTATTTTTTTCTCAGGCATATGTTTCTAATGAAAAGAAAAAGCAATAAACACAGCAAAAATTATCATCAAGATATTTTGCCTTGAGAATAACATAATCTGCCTTTTAAAAAAAGACCCAAAGGTCTTTGTTCAAAGCTGATATTATGGCTTTATTAGAGCCAACACACTATTTATATAAAAAGAAAAAACAAAGGTCTATCTCAAAGAGGTTTAAAACATAAGTTTATAGTGAGACAAACATAAAATTGAGTCTAGATATCAATGTTTACCAATTGGGTAAAGTTACTTAATTTATTTAGCTTTCAGTTTTCTCATTTATAAAATAGAGAAAATAATACCAAATTTTGGGTTTCCCGTGATGATTATGCATATGAAGGTGATTATCACAATCACTACAGGTCAGCTTAAAAATAAAAAATAGTACTTCATACGATGTGAAATATCTACCTAAGATTTCTATTGACTCAGTTCTCTTAAATGTGAATCCAAGAAGTAAACGTGATAAAAGTCTTTACAGTTCATCCTTATGAATACTCTGACCTCCTTGTTTCATTGTGCTGCTTGCTTGCGATGGATGCTCGGAGTAATTGTTATTGATACACTACATTCAATGTTGTTAAATGAGAAACTGCTAAGCTCAACATGGTTTTGTTTTTTTTCCCATCCTCTCTAACAGTTAGAACAATCCTCTTAGCTGTAGGATATAGTAGGATCTAGCTGGGTTTTCTGGACCATCTTCATCAGGTCTCTCTGTCCCCACATCTAAGCTCCCATCTCCCTATTCCTTACTCTGTTCAAGAATACACTGCCAAAAAGCCTCTCTTCCTGCCAGTGACTTGAACTACCTTCTTTTTTCTTGATTCCATTTCTCTCTCTAATCAAACCAATACTCTGATGATGATGATGCAGAGAAAGATTCTGTCCATGTGCTGCTCTGGATTTGGAGGTGGGTTGTCCAACCATATCTCCATGCAGAAAAAGACAAAGTCCAGACATTCAATCCCTCCTGGAAGGCAGATCACAGGGTCACCCTAGAGTAGAGGGGAAGCACTGTTCAGAGTAGAAGCAAGTTGAGAAAAAGATTCTGGGGCTGAGGTTGTCAAAAAGAAGTAAGGGATAATGCTAGGAAGACCAGAATCAAGTCATTGAATCATGAATATTATACTTGGGAAGTGTTTTTTAGTTTACTCTATTTCCTCAGGTTGAGAACAAACCGTTAAAAGAACTGAGGCAGGCTGGACAATGAGCAGCATGGTTATTGTCTTCATCAAAATAGTTATCATCATCATCATCATGTTTTCAGAAAAGTAGGAAAGGAGATTAGTGTTGCACTGAAACAATTCAAACATAGGTTAAAGCAAAGCTTCATTATTATTGTGTGATATTTACTCAGCAGGTGATTTGTTGGTTGATATTTTTGAGATATGATTCATATAGCATAAAATTTCACATAACATAAAGTTTACTATTTTAAAGGTTACAGTTCAATGGTTTTATCCTCTCTTCCACCATATGCCTAAAAATATGATTATTTTCTTATTATTTGGTCATGTGTTAAAAACTCCGGGATAGCTGTAATTTAAATTTGACTCCTAGTTAACCAAAATTTTATTAATCTGAGTATATTAGTTTCTTATTATTGCTGTAACAAATTAGCACAAATTTAGAGCCTTTAGTAAGGAATCTGTGTCCTTGCTCTTTTCAATTTCCAGAGGCTGCCTGCATTCTTTGCTCGTGGTCCCTTCCATCATCTTCAAATTCAGCAGCATAGCATGTTCAAATCTCTCTGTTCCTCTGCCTTCCAACTTTCACTTATGAAAACCCTTACAGATGCTCTTGGGACTACCCACTTAATTCAGGATACTATCTCCATCTCCTTAAGATGTCATGCTTAATCACATCTGCAAAGTCTCTATTGCCATGTATAGGAACATTCACAGGTTCTAGTGATTGGCAAATGAACATCTTGGGGTGGGGGTGCTGTTATTTGGCCTACCACACTGAGATTAACATTTATATTTTATATTACATAAATAATATTACTAGTGTAATTTTTTATGTTCTAGGAGGTCCTTCACTTCTCTGAATTTCATTACACATGAAATTTAAAAATGCTCTCTAAGATGTGTGTTAATCACCAGGGAGGTTTTCCTGTCTCACACTGTATCAGTCCCATCTGAAATACATTTCTTTTACCAATTGCCACAAAAATCTACCTGTCAAATTTGTGAGTTTTGTCTCTCTTATGACTATCCGGAAGTTTGTGGGGATGGCCCCCTATGTCACTGATCCCTTTCTTCCTTTCCTCACTCTGACCTGTGAGTTTTGTCTCTCTTATGACTATCTGGAAGTTTGTGGGGATGGCCCCCTATGTCACTGATCCCTTTCTTCCTTTCCTCACTCTGACCTTCCCCTTTTTTCCTTTTACCCTACCTATGTTTCAGAGTACACTGGGGTCTCCATATTTTTCTCTGTCTTATGCAGAACAGTTTGTTTTTGGACAATTTCAATTATCAGACTTGGAAATCTTCATCAAAGCACATCAGAGCAAAGAGGCTTCATTTAAGAAGTTTCTGTGTCTACTGAAAACAGCTGTGGCTATAGCTGGAAAAATGATGGTTTCTTCCTATTATAAATATAATGGTATAGTTTATATTGAATAAACATTGCTAAGGTGATTCAAAAATGATGCTGTATCTTTATTATGTGAGAACATATATGGTATGGATATCTGAGTAATATCTTATTTACTGGCATTCATCACTTATTAATTCAGTTTGCTTTTATTAAGTACTCCCTATATACCAAGCACTTTGCTAATTGCAAATCTAATATATTGAGAAGAATAAAACATGATGTCTTGATTCCATTGGCTCACATTTTTATTGTTCTACTTTAGCCATTGTCCACCTATATCCTTAGCTATCACCTTTGGTGAAATGCCTTGTACCTACCCATGAGAAATGGTCAAGATAAATTGATAGCAGCAGAAGAATTGGGTTTAACTACTACAAATGGTGCCTATTACCTTAATTTCCAGTTGCCATGTTAATAGCAGTGTTAAAATAGGATATTTCTGATAGCTAAAAATGATTTCCTGAATAAGCTTCTAAAGGCAAACTTGAAACACAAAGAGATTTAAGAAATTTCAATTCCTGTATGCATTCAGTTTCTCTATCTGCACCTTGAAAACCATAGCTTTTAGATGGAGGGGACTATGTCTCTCCTGCTCACATGGTTTCCTCTTTGCCCAGCATAAAGTAAGTAATAAAAGTTAAAATATTTATTGGATGATTCTTTAAATACATATGAAGGTGTTTCAAAAAGTTCATGGAAAATAGAATTAAAAGATAATACTGGTATGAATCTTTCCATGAGCTTTTAAGGACCCCTCATATGTCAAAATAATAACTACCACATATGATCACTCCTATGTGCCAGGCTCTGTGCTAAACTCTGTATACACATTCACTTATTTTTATTCCTATCATACTTAAAAGAAAAATAGAATTCAGGGGGGTTTTAATTTGTCCACAATCAAACAGCTATCTATAACCTTGCTCCTAGCCATTAGCCTATATCATTCCCCACTTATATTGAATCACAGTGATCTTATGGACTATCTGACTCTTTTAATAAACTGTAAGCTCCAAAAAAAATAGTGACGTTAACTCACATATTTCTGTGTCAGTATTTTTAAACTCAAAGCCTAGCAAAGAGGATGTGTTCAGTCCTCTCAAGATAAAGAATTAGTGCAGAGGATGTGGAGATTAGGACAGTTGTACCCCATTAGATCAGTGAAGCAAACTGAGCTATACTGACCGGGTCGTGCCCAACTCTGAGGTTCTTTTTCTCGTAGATAATGTTAGCTAAAAAGTAAGTTTCAGGTGAGGATTAGCAATACCTGCAATTTTGTTACCAAGTTATAATAAAATACAAGTCTTAAACCAAATTGTGCCTTGCGCATAGACATTTATTAAACAGACATTAATTAGCAATCAAACACAAAACAGTTCATGCAACCTATATTGTGATTTTAAAGTATGTGATACTTTTAGGTGTTTTGACCACCACCAGGTGTGAACAATTTTCCTTTGGTAGATGTAAACAGAGGCAGAATGCTGTAACTTTTACAGATATCAAGCAACACAGTCTCCTACACTAAAGGTTGAGCACAGATTACTTTAGCATAAAATTGTGGCCACCATACTTGAAAATACAGTTTATAGGCCTCACTCAGTTATTATGTTGTGATTATGAAAGGCGAGAGAATCTTACAAGAGCAATTCAAATATCTCAAATACCTTCGATTTCACCAAAAAGAACCTATATCTAATAGTTATCATGCTAATTGACAAGCCACTAATTTAACCGATGCAAATGAGAGAATCTTACAAGAGCAATTCAAATATCTCAAATACCTTCGATTTCACCAACAAGAACCTATATCTAATAGTTATCATGCTAATTGACAAGCCACTAATTTAACCGATGCAAATTTATTTTTGACATTCATCAGGTTAATTTCCAAAGTCTCAGATATGGATGGAGAGTTGATAACAGATGATAATGGAAGCTCTGTAGTTGACTCTGAAGGATAGTCTTTCTGATATAACGCCAGGTGAACACATTTGGAATGTAGTTCTTGATTAGGGTAACTGAGATTTGTATCTTTAACTAACTAGCACATACATAATATCACACTGTTTAGGGTAAAATTTGTATACATATATAATTTGCATAAATATATATATATATATATNATTGGTCTTATTTATCTCCTATTTCTACATTTATTCCATAGTGTTTTTCATTGGTATTTCTACTTATACTTACATGAGATCATGAGAAAAAAATTTAAGTGTAGTGTATGTGTCAATGAACTGACATTAATTTTGTAATTAAAGAAAGAGTTGAGGCCAAAGTGATTGATTCCCTTTTCTTTCATTTTTTACTTTCTTTCTTTATGTTTTTATTTATTTATTTATTTTTAAAACAGTATATCGTATTTCATAACTTTCATTTGAATAAATTTTGTGTCAATCCCTTCTCTTCAAACTTCACAAACCCTTGCTGAGAATAGGTAATTAATAAAGCTGCAAACAGGCTGGGGNTGTGAGTTTTGTCTCTCTTATGACTATCTGGAAGTTTGTGGGGATGGCCCCCTATGTCACTGATCCCTTTCTTCCTTTCCTCACTCTGACCTTCCCCTTTTTTCCTTTTACCCTACCTATGTTTCAGAGTACACTGGGGTCTCCATATTTTTCTCTGTCTTATGCAGAACAGTTTGTTTTTGGACAATTTCAATTATCAGACTTGGAAATCTTCATCAAAGCACATCAGAGCAAAGAGGCTTCATTTAAGAAGTTTCTGTGTCTACTGAAAACAGCTGTGGCTATAGCTGGAAAAATGATGGTTTCTTCCTATTATAAATATAATGGTATAGTTTATATTGAATAAACATTGCTAAGGTGATTCAAAAATGATGCTGTATCTTTATTATGTGAGAACATATATGGTATGGATATCTGAGTAATATCTTATTTACTGGCATTCATCACTTATTAATTCAGTTTGCTTTTATTAAGTACTCCCTATATACCAAGCACTTTGCTAATTGCAAATCTAATATATTGAGAAGAATAAAACATGATGTCTTGATTCCATTGGCTCACATTTTTATTGTTCTACTTTAGCCATTGTCCACCTATATCCTTAGCTATCACCTTTGGTGAAATGCCTTGTACCTACCCATGAGAAATGGTCAAGATAAATTGATAGCAGCAGAAGAATTGGGTTTAACTACTACAAATGGTGCCTATTACCTTAATTTCCAGTTGCCATGTTAATAGCAGTGTTAAAATAGGATATTTCTGATAGCTAAAAATGATTTCCTGAATAAGCTTCTAAAGGCAAACTTGAAACACAAAGAGATTTAAGAAATTTCAATTCCTGTATGCATTCAGTTTCTCTATCTGCACCTTGAAAACCATAGCTTTTAGATGGAGGGGACTATGTCTCTCCTGCTCACATGGTTTCCTCTTTGCCCAGCATAAAGTAAGTAATAAAAGTTAAAATATTTATTGGATGATTCTTTAAATACATATGAAGGTGTTTCAAAAAGTTCATGGAAAATAGAATTAAAAGATAATACTGGTATGAATCTTTCCATGAGCTTTTAAGGACCCCTCATATGTCAAAATAATAACTACCACATATGATCACTCCTATGTGCCAGGCTCTGTGCTAAACTCTGTATACACATTCACTTATTTTTATTCCTATCATACTTAAAAGAAAAATAGAATTCAGGGGGGTTTTAATTTGTCCACAATCAAACAGCTATCTATAACCTTGCTCCTAGCCATTAGCCTATATCATTCCCCACTTATATTGAATCACAGTGATCTTATGGACTATCTGACTCTTTTAATAAACTGTAAGCTCCAAAAAAAATAGTGACGTTAACTCACATATTTCTGTGTCAGTATTTTTAAACTCAAAGCCTAGCAAAGAGGATGTGTTCAGTCCTCTCAAGATAAAGAATTAGTGCAGAGGATGTGGAGATTAGGACAGTTGTACCCCATTAGATCAGTGAAGCAAACTGAGCTATACTGACCGGGTCGTGCCCAACTCTGAGGTTCTTTTTCTCGTAGATAATGTTAGCTAAAAAGTAAGTTTCAGGTGAGGATTAGCAATACCTGCAATTTTGTTACCAAGTTATAATAAAATACAAGTCTTAAACCAAATTGTGCCTTGCGCATAGACATTTATTAAACAGACATTAATTAGCAATCAAACACAAAACAGTTCATGCAACCTATATTGTGATTTTAAAGTATGTGATACTTTTAGGTGTTTTGACCACCACCAGGTGTGAACAATTTTCCTTTGGTAGATGTAAACAGAGGCAGAATGCTGTAACTTTTACAGATATCAAGCAACACAGTCTCCTACACTAAAGGTTGAGCACAGATTACTTTAGCATAAAATTGTGGCCACCATACTTGAAAATACAGTTTATAGGCCTCACTCAGTTATTATGTTGTGATTATGAAAGGCAAGAGAATCTTACAAGAGCAATTCAAATATCTCAAATACCTTCGATTTCACCAAAAAGAACCTATATCTAATAGTTATCATGCTAATTGACAAGCCACTAATTTAACCGATGCAAATTTATTTTTGACATTCATCAGGTTAATTTCCAAAGTCTCAGATATGGATGGAGAGTTGATAACAGATGATAATGGAAGCTCTGTAGTTGACTCTGAAGGATAGTCTTTCTGATATAACGCCAGGTGAACACATTTGGAATGTAGTTCTTGATTAGGGTAACTGAGATTTGTATCTTTAACTAACTAGCACATACATAATATCACACTGTTTAGGGTAAAATTTGTATACATATATAATTTGCATAAATATATATATATATATATGGACTCCTATGTGTGCATGCGTGTGTACGTGTTTGTGCGCACTCTGGGCATATATAACCAACTTTATTGTTTTCTCTTCCAGGGACCATCTGATCTCTACAATTAGAGTTTAGAGTCTGTAACCTTAGTGGTTTCAGTAGATTCTCCAGAAGTAGAACCTTTTGGAAAGCCTTCTTTCTAATCCCATTCAAATTATGCTTTCTATTTCATCATCAGTTTCAAGATTACCTGTAGAAATTTTTGTAGTAGATAATTTAGATTTATGTATTTGATATAGTGTATTTAATAGATCTTTTTCATTTGACTTTTTTCACCTTCCAAGTAATTTATAAACTACTCATCCAGAGAAATGATTAGGTTTTTTTTTTTTTTTCCATTTTCATTCATCACCCATTTATTTCACAAATATTTATCAGGATTAAGCTAGGTTCTTTCCACTCTTTCTTTTGCATCTCCATGCCTACATAAAACTGGGCTTGGTATACAATGGATACAGTAAATATTGCTGATTGTCTGAAAAACATCCTATTATGAGGCCATCATTATTGAAGTTTGCAGGTTTCTTTTCCTAATTTCAAAATGCCTTTTTCATTTTAGATCACCCCAGGTAGCTGTCTCACAACATCAATCTATTGATTCTCACTGCACGGGGTGAAGAAGCAGCGACCAGATCAGGTATGGCTTCCAATATCAAAAATTACCTACTCAGAATTAAATATATATAATGCACTTCAGATTAAAACTTTAAAAATGTTCTTACAATAGAATTTGAGGCAATTGATTTTGGAAATTACTAGAAGTGTAAGACCCTTTTTCCCCTCCCAATACAAGACCTCTTTTGTGAAAAAGAAACTATTCAAGTACTTGTTAAGGCTTCTACATTGCAATTTACTCTACCTAATAATTACCCTATCAACACATATTCTGTCTAGATGTCTTTAGTCACAGTCCTTCTAATGTAATCTAGGTGTTCATTGCTCTTCTGTTTGATATGCACTGGAAGCCCATAGCATCTTCTTATTCTAATCAGTATTCAAATGCATTGTCTGTTGAAATGAAAGTAAAAATGATTAGTAAGACAGATGTTTACCCTGAACGTGAAAATGTAGGGGTTAAAACCACAAATTAAACTGAATACTTCAGTCTTTCACGCATTTTTTAAGATGGTGAGATAAAAATCATTGTCAAGTGGAAATCAGGTCTTGGTCAAAGTTGTACTGGTCAAAAATCTTTGATCTAATATATAGATGATATTTAAAATAGCTCAGTTGTCTGGAGAGTGAATATACAACAGTAGTATATC
>NW_007734401.1:10644-11277 GCF_000696425.1 Galeopterus variegatus | reverse complement strand
GGGGTGTGCACCCAGTTAGCTAATGTCCCAAATAATATCAGGGTTAACCTTAAACCCAAATTTAGGATGTAAGTTATCACCACTTCAAGAGTGCTAATGTGATTTTCTGGCTACAACAGTATCCATCATTAGGCTGATTTTAAGATGGTCCATTTTTTATCTAAATGCCTTAAACAATTATTAGTAAGAGAGATGAGTGCCTTTGGGTTGGAATGAGTTCTCTGACTACTGACCTACTCAGAGTTTGTGAAAAATCACTATCCAGGTCTCTTTAGATTATGTGGCCATGAGTCTAATCTGTTCCATTAAAGCTTTATTGATATAAAGTTAGGAAATTCAAAATGAAGCATCTTTGGGGTTAATACCTATGGTTAAGAGGTTATTCGTCTTCTTGGTCAAGGAGGTAGCATTATAGTGGGATTTCTGTGTTCCAGGATACCTTGCCTCATTCATATCTTGCACCATGGCTCCCACATAAACAGTTGACATTGTTTTTGACCACAGTAGTTTACTTAACATATGCTTTAGTTTATTTTAATTTCATTAACTTTAGTCATTTAACCAAGTTTACTTTTGAATAGTCAAATAAATTATAAGGTAATATTGTTATTTTGCGCATACTACTGTCTTCAT
>NW_007734401.1:9749-10198 GCF_000696425.1 Galeopterus variegatus | reverse complement strand
AAAAAATTCAACAGTAAAAGTGCATTGAATATTGTTTGAAGTTTGAAAATTTGCAGTGCCTTAGGTCTTTATCACTACTGATTATCGTCATAAACACAGAAAGCTAGTTGTACAGAATATTCCACCTATGGAGTTTAATATCTGAGAAAACCATGGTAAAAGTAACCATGGATATCAACTAGCCCAAAGATTTCTTCATACTGGATTATTTGTTTTCATTTGTTCTTAATTTGTTTGCTTTCTGAGGTAGAACTATACTATATATACAAGTTATATAAGCATAGCCTATCTGTTTGGGCATTGGAGAGGCTCAGAGCCTTGTCTGTTCAACTCCCCACAAACACCATCCCTGAGTTCGCTCTGAAGAACCCCTAGTGCTTGGAGAGCACAATTTTTCAAACACTGACCTTTTCTAGTCCCTTAGTTTTTAGGATGGAGAAACTGAAGCC
>NW_007734401.1:3619-8892 GCF_000696425.1 Galeopterus variegatus | reverse complement strand
CAATTTTTCAAACACTGACCTTTTCTAGTCCCTTAGTTTTTAGGATGGAGAAACTGAAGCCTGGAATAGTGAAGTGCATGCCCAAGGATATACACTGAGAGAGGGACAGGTCTGGATATGGTGATTCCCATCTATTGGATTGTGTTGAATCCTATAGAGTACATTTAAAGTTTAGGACAGCAAATATGACTTTGGGAAATGTGGTTTTCCCTCCCTTATTTGCCAATTATATTGTTTTAGTTAGTTGAACATGCATTACAGCAATGGTTCTCAAAGTGTGGTCCCCAACCAGCAACACCAGCATCACTTATTAGAAATATACATTCTTGGGCCTACTTAAACAGAAGCTCTGACAGTGGGGCCCCAGCAAATATGGTTTATCATATCTATAGGTGAGTCTGATATTTGCTAAAGTTTGAAAAACTCTGCATTAAAAACATTCCTTGAAAATTAGCTTCACATCTAAAATAATTTTAATGACTTAACTACCAATGAACAAAAGCCACTATAAAAATACATAAAATTTTGTAAAGAAAATAGTTGATAGGGGAGAGTGAAACTAAAATTTGCTGATCACCTACTGAAAAACCAAGTACTCTAATTTTTATTAGTTGTCTTATTTAATTCTATAGCAATATTCTGAAAGTATGTATTATTATCCCAACTTTACTGATGAGGAAATTCAACCCAGAATAAATAACTAGTCCAAGATTATTTAGCTGGAAGTTGCAGATCTACTATTTGAATCCATAAGTCATTGACTACGAGCTTTAATTCATTCTGTTATGCATTGAAGCCAACATGTTTTCACACATACCTGGGGGGGAATATCTACAACTCTAGGGGAAAATCCATGCATTTGATTTTATTGTCATTTTTGGAGTGCTTCTATTTTGATCGTACTTGGTATGTAATATATACCTCTTTTGATGTTAAACAGAAACAATGATTTGCCACTGTCACATGAGTATACCTTTTCTACTCTTTTTCTATTCTTTTTCATTTACACCTATTTGAATATCAGTTTCCAAATGTCTATATATTTGCCTATCTATGACAGGCTAATGTATATGTATATACTTATATTTCCCCCTTGCATATCCCCCCTGCATTTTATGTCATAAACATAGCTCCAGTGTGTCCTGTTTTAGGGCATCTAAAAAGTTTCTGAAAAATGAATCATCACCTTAGATATTATGTAAATAAAATCATATACGTATTACGTAAATGTAATTACATATAGAAGTAATTACAGGGATATGCACTACAAACTTTGAAGCTGTAATATAGGGAATTACAGGAGGAGAGGGTAATTATATACCTTGTTCCCTAAAGATTCAGCATTTAGGAAGAAGTTCATCAGTTTTTAGGTTTGAAAAAGATGTTAAATTTCTTATTGTGTTCTCTAGGGCGTGTGGTGAATGGGTGGTCTGATTAGGGAAATGCAGGATGAGGAGGCATTGTGAATTTGGAAGATGTTTCCATTGTTGAAGCGTCTCAGTTCCAGAGCTGTTAAGATTATGTGTCAGTTACGGGCCTTGCTGATCTCTACTAAACATTGGTTTTCAAGGCCAGAAAGGGCAAATTCCCCTTGCTTGCTCCACATTCTAGGGTATTACTTGTAAGAATGTCAGCCACATGGCCTAGGACCTGGTAAAGTCCTGGAAGATTGAACTTTACTGGACAGGTTATACTAACAGCTGCCAGAAGGAAAAAAAAAAAAATATATATATATATATATATATTATATATATGTGAAGATAAATGCACAGAATTTGGGAGAAAAGTGGAAGCAATATCAGCACTTAAAGACCTGTATAAAGTATTGTGTCTGAAGGGTGATATGGAGTCTGTATATAGGAGAAATAAGTTAATAGAATCAGATCCAGAAGCTGAACAAAGCCAAAAGTTCTGGTCCTCAATCTTATCGAGGGACAAGTAAGTATTTGGGAACCAGATCTGTTAACTTTAAGACTGACGGCTCAGAGGACACCTTCTTCTTCCTAAGATAAATATAACAAACAATCACCTGTGATAAGTCCCATATCCTATTCAAGGCTAAGCCTTGTTCATTTTTCTAAGCAAACATCCCTCCAGTTTCTTTTATTCTCTTTACCTCCACTGCTATTACCCTGCCCTACACCACCATCATCTACATTACCTGAATGACTGCAATCACCTCATAATATCGACTCACTGCCACTTATTCTCCCCACAATCTGTTTTCCATGGTGCAGCCAAAGTGATTAACCCTCTGGCCACTCCCTGTTGCTTTTAGGAAAAATATTAAAATTCTTAACATGATCTACAAGATTCTGCCTGCAATTACCCCTACTTACTTCTGTAGCCTTATTTGATTATATGTTTGTCTGTTAGTTTGAATAAATGTCAGTCTCTCCCACTAAACTCAATCTACACAAAAACAGCAAACACATCTCATTTGATTGTACACATACCCCAGGGATTAGGTCAGTGGCTGGTATTAAGTATTTGCTAAGCAAAGTCTTCTTAGATATGACACCAGAAGCATAGGCAAAAAAAAAGAAAAAAAATATTGAACTTTAAAAAGTTTTTAAAAAATTGTTCTGTAAATGATATCATCAATAAAGTTGAAAGAAAACCCACTGAATGAGAGATAATATTTGTAAATCATATATCTGATAGGGGATTTGTATTTAGTATGTATAAATGTCTATTGATAAAAATGATAAAAAGATAAATAACCCAATTTTTAAAAATGAGCAAAGAATCTGACATTTCTCCAAAGCTCAATGATAAAAAGATAAATAACCCAATTTTTAAAAATGAGCAAAGAATCTGACATTTCTCCAAAGGAAGTATACAAATGTTCAATAAACACTTGAAAAAATGCACACTACTTTCCATCACAGAAACACAAATCAAAACCACAATGTAATTTTACTTCACACTCACTAGATTGGCTGTAACAAAAAACAAGTATTGGCAAGGATATGTACAAATTGGAATCATTATACACTGCTAATAGAAACATAGAATGGTGCAGCCACTTTGGAAAACTCTTTGGCAGCTCCTCAAAATGATAAACATAAAATTATGATATGACTCAGCAATTTTACTTCTTGTTATATACCCAAGAGAATTGAAAACATATCTCCAAATTAAAACTTGTACACAAATGTTTATTACAGCAGTACTCATAATAGCTAAAAAGTGAAAACAACCCAAATTTCCATCAACCGATGAATGAGTAAACCAAATTTAATACATTCATACCATAGAATATTATCCAGCAATAAAAAGGAATGAAGTACTGATACATGCTACAACGTGGAGAAACCCTGAAAACATTATGCTAAATGAAAGAAGCCAGTCACAAAAGACAATAAAAGACCAATAGTGGTCATGATTCCATTTATATAAAATGTCCAGAATAGGTAAATCTACAGAGACAGAGTGTATATTAGTGTTTGTCTAGGAGTAGATGAGAAGAAAATTGGGGGGAAATGGGAATGTCTGATATTGGGTACAGGATTTCTTTTTTTGGTGCTAAAAATGTTCTAAAAATAGTTGTCATGATGGTTGCACAACTCTGAATATACACAAAAATCTGAATTATATGCTTTAAGTGAGTGAATTGTATCATACAAAAATTATATTTTGAGAAATCCATTAAAAAAACAGAATAAAAATTTTAGTCAGGACATGGAAACACAAGTTTCTCATATTTAATGTGGGGGTGCAGCATTTGCACTGAAGGATCAAAACTGTTAACACACAAACATCCACAAAAAGTAGTGTGGAACATCAAAAATGGTAAATACATGGCTGAATATTAAAAACAAAATTGTTTTTATTTAAATATATTTAAAAGATGATTGTTTAAAGAAAAAATATTAACAATATTAAGTATTGTGTGCTTATAACATATGTCGAAGTAAAATGTGTGACAATAATATCAAAAGGCCAGATGAGGAAAAATAGAAGTATATTACTGTAGAGTTCTTATGCTACACAGTAAGTGTTATCACAACACTTAAAGATAGACTGTGATAAGTTAAAGATGTATACTATAAAGCCTAAAGCAACTAACAGAATAATAAAACAAAGATGTATAAAAGGAAATAAAAAGCAATTTAAAAAAAACCTTAGTTAATCCAAAAGAAGTCAGAATAGGAAGAAGAGGCCACAAAGAATATATGGGACAAATAGTACTAAATAAAAAGTATGATAGTATATTTAAAGCCTACTATGTGAATAATAACATTAAATATAAATGGTCTAAACACCCCAATTCAAAGTCAGAGATTATAATAAAAGCCATATACCAACTATAAGTAACGCATATTAAGTTTAGATGTAAAAATATGTTAAAAGTAAAAAATGTTGAGAATACATGTATCTTGCTAACACTAAGGTAAAGAAAACTGTAATAGCTATAATAATCAAAATGAATTTAACAAGGAATATTACTAGGAATAAAAAGGGTCAGTATCATTTTATATTACAAAGAACATCAACATATAAAGTAAAAGTAATAATCCTAAACCATTATACACTTAACAGAGCTTCAAAATATATGATCAGAGCAGCAAGTAGAAATCAATAAATACACAATCATAATTTGAGATTTCACCATCTTTTGTTCATAACAAGTAGCACAGATAAAAAGAAAATCAGTAAGGTTATACATGACTGGAACAACATTGAAAGCTACCTTGATCTTACTGACATTTATAGAGCACTCAACTTAATGAGAGCAGAATATACATTATTTTCAAGTACACTTGGCACACTTACCAAGATAGACCATATTCTGGGCCATAAGATACATTTTAATAAATCTAAAATAATTAAATCACACAGGTATCTTTTACAACCACGATGGAATTAAATTAGAAATTAATAACAAAAGGTATCCAGAAAGTCCCCAAATATTTGGAAACTAAGTAACACCTTTCTAAACAATTCATGGCTAAAAGAAGAAATCAAAAGGGTAATTAGGAAGTATTTTGAACTGGATGAAAATTAAATTCAACATATCAAAATTCGTAGGATTTAGCTAAGACAAAACTTAGAGGAAATTTGATTGTGCTAAATGCCTATTTTAGAAAATAAGAAAAGTCAAACAAATGACTTCAGCTTCCACCTTAAGAAAATGAAAGAAGGGCCGAGCCCGTGGTGCACTCGGGAGAGTGCAGTGCTGGGAGCACAGCAGCGCTCCCGCCGCTCCCGCCTCGGGTTCGGATCCTATATAGGGATGACCAGTGCGCTCACAGCGCTCACTGGCTGAG
>NW_007734401.1:2886-3363 GCF_000696425.1 Galeopterus variegatus | reverse complement strand
GAAGGAAGGAAGGATGGAAGGAAAAAAGGAAGGAAAGAAAGAAGAAAGGAAAGAAAGATCCAGACTGGAATGGAAAAATTAAAATTATCTTTATTTACAGATGACATGATTGTCTATATAGAGAATCCCATAGAAGCTACACAATAGCTACTAGAGCTGAAAAATAATTCTAGCAAGGTGTCAGAATACAAATGAAAACTGAAATTTAGTTTTTAAATTACCATTTCAAGTAGTGTCAAAAAATGTGAAATACTTAAGAGATAAACCCGACAGAAAGTATGTAAAGCTGAAAACAAAAAACATTGCTTAAAGATTTTTTTAAAAAACTTAAATATGTGGAGAGATAGTCTGTGTTCATGAATTGTAAGACTCAAAATTAATATCTTAATTCTCCCTACATTTATCTATACAAGGGTACTTCAAAAAGCCCATGAGAAAAATGAAATTAAAAGACAATACAAATCTTTCCATAAACTT
>NW_007734401.1:0-1295 GCF_000696425.1 Galeopterus variegatus | reverse complement strand
ATGGCCGGTGCACTTACTGGCTGAGCACCGTGCGGGTGACACCAAGCCAAGGGTTGCGATCCCCTTACCAGTCACAAAAAAAAAGAGTATATTTTAAGAGCTGCAGACTTGAAAAAGTGTTTGAAAATCAAATATCTAATAACAGGCATTGTTTCAGAATACATAAAGAATTCTCAAGATGTGAAGTTAAGAAATCAAAAATAATAATAGTAATGATAAACAGGCAAAAGGTTTTTCTTATAGGCACTTCACCAAAGAATACACATGTATGGCAAATAAGTATTTGTAATTAATCATTAGGAACATGTAAATTAAAACTGCAGTAGATGCCTATACACACTTGGTAGAATGTCTAAAATTAAAAAGAATGAATACACCACGTGTTAGCATGGATGTGGAGCAAATGGAATTCTCATGGATGTGGAGCAAATGGAATTCTCTGCTGGAAGGCATGAAAAATAGTATGAACCCTTGGGAAACCATTTCAGCAATTTCTTAAAAAGTTAAAATGCCCTCCCATGTGACCCATTCATTGCAGTCTTAAGTATTTACCCAAGATAAATTAAGATATACATCGACAAAAGGACTTACAGATGAATGCTCACAGCAATGTTATTTGTAATGCCCCCAAATTGGAAACAGCCGAAATGTCCATTTGCAGGTGAATGGATATATAAACTGTGGTATAGCGATAAAATAGTCCTATAATAAAAAAGCAACAAAAAGGAATAAACTACCGGTATATGCAACAATATAGAAGAATCTCATAATAATTATCCTGAAATAAAGAAGCCGGATTAAAAAGAAGAGCAGCTGTATAATTTACATTTATATAAAATTCTGGAAAATGCAAACTAATCTGTAGTGATAGAAAACAAATCAGCAGTTACCTGGGGACTTTGGGGTGGGCAGGAGAGGGGGATCAAAAGGAGTAAGAGGAACTTTTTAGGGAGTTGGGAATATTCATTATCTTAATATTGGTGATGGTTTCATGGGTGGGGTTGTGTGTGTGTGCATGTGTGTGTGTGAAGGATTATCAAATAGTACACACACAAAAAGAGCACAGGTGTTCGAAAGAGTTGAATAATAGAGGCTGAATCCAGCAATGGTAGGAGCCAGAGCAAGGTGGGTTCACAAAGCTTTTTCCCTCAGCCCACTCAAGGCTTGGACTATGATCTTCAGGCAGTGGAGAACCCTTGAAAACTGTTAGTGGGGTAGTGACATGATTTGCATTTTAGCAGCATGCCTGGCAGCAGTGAGGGGACAAGACTGGCAACACACACACACACACACAC
>NW_007734400.1:95307-95725 GCF_000696425.1 Galeopterus variegatus | reverse complement strand
AGAGTGGGTCTTTAGCCAATGAACATGATGTATCTCCCCATTTATTTAAGTCTTAATTACCGTTTGCAATACTTTGTAGTTCTTAGTGTACAGGTCTTTCATATCTTTATTTAATATATTCCTAAGAGTTTTTTGATGCTATTGTAAATGGGTTTTTTTAAAAAAATTTATTTTCTTATTGTTTGTTACAAGTATATAGAATGATAATTTATTAAAAAATATATCTACCTACTACTCTGTAAACTTGCTAAAATCACTTAGTAGTTATATTAAGTTATTGGTAGATTTGTTAGGATTTGCTATAGAAACAATCATGATGTCTGACTGACAGTTTTTTTTTTTTCCTTTTTTTTGTCATTTTTTTGTGTCCGGCAACGGATTGCAACCCTCAGTGTTGCGCCCGTACCGGACCGGGACC
>NW_007734400.1:91689-93800 GCF_000696425.1 Galeopterus variegatus | reverse complement strand
TAGCTGTCACCACCGTGAAGATACAGCATATTTCCAGCTCTCCAAAAGTTTTTTCAAAATCTTTTGTAGTCGATTCTTTCCCTTCACACTTCCTCAGTCCTTGGCAAGTACTGTTCTCATTTCTGTTGCTGTAGCCTTTATCTTTTCCAGAATGTCATATAAATGGCGTCATGTAATATGATGCCTTTTTAGCCTTTAGTGACAATTAAGTCCCATTTTATCACATTTAAGAAATCTTTGGGGCTGGCCCAGTGGCACACTGCTACAGTGCGCCGCTTGGGAAGCACGGCAGCGCTCCTGCTGAGGGTTCGGATCCCANGTGGGGGGATGTATCAAATTACAGTTTTAACATTCATTTCCCTAATGACTAGTGATGCTGAACATCTTTTCTCGTGCATATTAGCCATTCAAATGTCTTCTTTTGTGACATGTCTGTTCAATTTTTTCCACTTCTTTGTTTATCGAGTTATTATTTGTTCTTAAAATTGAGTTATAATAGTTTTTTTATGGACTCTTGACACAAGCTCTTTCTGAAATGTCTTTTGCAAATATTTTCTCTCAGTTGGTGGCTTGTGTTTTCATTTCCTCAACTGTGTTTTTCAAAGAGCAAACATTTTAAATTTCATTGAAACTTATTAAAAATTTTTTTTGACACTGAGGTTTAATTTACACACAGTAAAATTCATTTTTAGGTGTTCAGTTCTATGAATTTTTACAAACTTATGAATTTGTGTAGCTGTCACCACCGTGAAGATACAGCATATTTCCAGCTCTCCAAAAGTTTTTTCAAAATCNTTCACCCATGGAAACAAAGGAAAGGCGAGGCAAGGAGGGCGGGGTGGGGAATCAGCTTGCATTTCTGAGCCTGGCAACCCTACCTTCCCTTCCTGCTGGGGCTCAGATTGAATTTGGGTAGGTATTTATTCTCATGTCCACCTTCAACCTTGGCCACCCTCCAGCCACACCAACTGTGTTGATGAAGTTCTCTCTGCTACCCCGCTAGGCAGGGAAGGAGAGAGAGGCTCTAGGCATTGCTCGGAAACCACACCAGGAGATGAACAATTTTACATTCCAATCAGCAAAATACGTGATTTCCAGTTGTTCCCCTGGCTCACTAACATTTGATGTTTTAATTCTTTGTAATTCTGGTAAGTGGGGGGATGTATCAAATTACAGTTTTAACATTCATTTCCCTAATGACTAGTGATGCTGANCCATGTAATTTTCTGGGTCATTCTAATGTCAGGCAGATTGAGAACGTGGGCACTGAATCATGTCTGTGGAAGAAGAACTTGTAGGCAAAGTGCACTACCAGCTGGGGTAACATGGCATCAGTCCCGTGCTCACCTGAGCTCTGACAGAGGCACCCTCCAGACGCTGAGGCAGCAGAGGCATCCGGGTTTCCAGGCTCCACAGCAGAGACAGGCTGGAAAGCTGCCAGGAATAAAAGGCACCAGCATGGCTTTAGGGGTGATGGAGGACTGTGCCCTTGGTTTGGCCATCTGGGCTGTAGACATCAGCAAGTGCCAGAAGCAGTGGCCTTGGTGAGATGGCTCACACAGCACCCGAAAAGCAGAACCCTCTGTGGTGGACATGATTGGGGAGATCCCTGTCCGGGGAGGAATAAAGGGGCAAATAACACATCTGTGAAGACATGTCAGACATACCCTGGAGATACCAAAAAATATGTAAGAAAGAGCTAGAGGGCTTGAAATAATAAGCAGGAACAAAAAGCAGAAATGCTGTTTATTACAGCTGCTGTGATTACATTTCTCCCCAGGCGGAAGGGGCATATACACATGTGGGTTATATACTCAAATACAAGTTTTAAAATAGTAAACGAAGTTTACTCAGTGCCTGATTGGGCAGATAATGAAAGTCATCTAATACAAAATGGTTTTGTACAGGCAATACATTTGTGCTAGCCCAGTTTTCTCTCTTTCTTCATCTCCTGCTAGGCTCCAGGTGGCCCCACCATGAACCCCCCTCCAGCTTGCTTGCTACATACACCTCTGTCCTGGTGGAAGGGGCAGCCATTGCTGCTCCTGCGTTCACCCATGGAAACAAAGGAAAGGCGAGGCAAGGAGGGCGGGGTGGGGAATCAGCTTGCA
>NW_007734400.1:89019-90601 GCF_000696425.1 Galeopterus variegatus | reverse complement strand
AAAAAAAAAAAAAGAAATCTTTGGATAATCTATTATCATAAAATTTTTCTCCTATTTTTTTCTGTAAGTTATATTGCTTTAGCTCTTATGTTTAGGTGTATGGTATATTTCAAATGAATTTTTTTGCATGGTGTGAAATGCAGCTGGAGTTTATTTTTTCTAGACAGATGTACAATTGGTGTAGGACCATTTGTCTTTTCCCCTTTGAATTATGTTTTTTATTCATTTTCAGAATATTTATTTATTTATGTTTTAAAATTAAAAAATTTTTTTGAATTATTTATTTATTAAGAATATTCATGAGATACAAAGCTAATTGCCCCCCCTCCTGCCAATGATACGAGGGCCATATTCATACCGGGGGCATACCCTTTACCAGAAATTACTTTTGTACCCTTTGTCCCCTCCCAATTACTTCCAGTTATCCCCCAACCGCCCTCCCCTTCCCCCCACCCCTCCCCCCTCACCCCTCCACTCCTATTTGTAGCCCTAGGATTGTTCCCTCCTTCTGTTAGACCACGGCATTACCATGGTCTTTCTTTCCTTCTTTACTTTCTCTCTTAGCTCCCACATATGAGTGAGCACATGGGGTATTTATCCCTCTGTGTTTTGCTTGTTTCACTCAACACAAGTTTCTCCAGGTTCATCCATGTTGTTGCAAATGGGAGTATTTCATTCTTTTTTTATGGCAGAGTAGTATTCCATAGTGTATATACACTACAGTTTCCTTATCCAATCATTCAGTGATCTACATTTAGGTTGGTTGCATATCTTGGCCATTGTAAACAGAACTGCAATAAGCATGGGAGTGCAGGTATCTCTTTGACATGATGATTATCTTGGTACTTTTGTTGAAAATCCATTGACCATATAAATGTGGGTCTACTTCAGGACTTTAATCTATTTTAATTTTTATGTCCATGGTTATACCAATGCCATACCGTCTTGAATATTCTATTTTTATAAGTAAGTCTTGTCATCAGGCAGAATAAGTTCCTCAAACTTGATCTTTTTCTCAAAATTGGTTTGGCTCTTCTAACATCTTTGCTTTTCCATATACATTTTTAACAATACCTTATAAATCTGTTTTTAAAAAACCCTGCTAGTATTATGATTATGGCTGCATTGAATCTGTGGATAAATCTGAGGAGAGAAATGCTGTCTTAAGAGTGGGTCTTTAGCCAATGAACATGATGTATCTCCCCATTTATTTAAGTCTTAATTACCGTTTGCAATACTTTGTAGTTCTTAGTGTACAGGTCTTTCATATCTTTATTTAATATATTCCTAAGAGTTTTTTGATGCTATTGTAAATGGGGTTTTTAAAAAAAATTTATTTTCTTATTGTTTGTTACAAGTATATAGAATGATAATTTATTAAAAAATATATCTACCTACTACTCTGTAAACTTGCTAAAATCACTTAGTAGTTATATTAAGTTATCGGTAGATTTGTTAGGATTTGCTATAGAAACAATCATGATGTCTGACTGACAGGTTTTTTTTCCCTTTTTTTTGTCATTTTTTCGTGTCCAGCAACGGATTGCAACCCTCAGTGTCGCGCCCGTACTGGACCGGGACC
>NW_007734400.1:79178-88334 GCF_000696425.1 Galeopterus variegatus | reverse complement strand
GCCAGTGAGCGGCCGGTCTGTATGTGGGATCTGAACCCTCGGTGGGAGCACCGCCGCGCTCTCAAGCAGCGCACTGTAGCAGTGCGCCACCGGGCCGGCCCCTGACTGACAGTTTTATTTTTTCTTTCCAATCTTTGTGACCATTTAAAAAAATTACCTTATTACACTAGTGAGAGGACCTCCAGTGCCATAATAAATTTAAATGATGAGAACTGGTAACCTCGTTTTGTTCTGGTCTTAGTTAAAAAGCCTGTGTGTTTCAGTAATGCTTGTGATGTCACCTGTAGATTTTATTTTGTAGATGCTCTTAATTGCTTGAGGAAATTCCATTCTATTCCTAATTGGCTGGCAACTTTTACCATGAATGGACAGTGAAATTTATCTATGCTTTTATGGCATCTATTGGATTGATTACATGGTGTTTCTCCTTTTTTCTTTTAATATGGATAATTACATTTTTGAATGTTAAAAAATACCCCTTGCATTCCAGGTATAAACTCCAATAAGATCTGAAGTATTTTTTAGTATGTTTTTGGACTTGATTTGTGTAGCATAATCCTGCTGACAATGCCAACTGTAGAGCTAGGGCTAGGGTCTGGAGCTCACAAACCCCTCGAGCCCATTCACAAATCCTTCACATACAGGTCTATGAGTGAGGTAACTGGCCAAAAGTTCCTTGGAGTCTTGGCTGAAGTATGAATAGTCTTTATTCAGCACACACAACACTATGAGCTAAGCAGTATGAAGAGAAACTCAAAAACTCAACTGCTATGGACAAAGTCCAAAGAAAAACTGAAACCGAGCAGCTGCCAGCAAAGTAAACATGCTCTATTGTTAGACGTGAGCTCTCTGCCGACAGTTCAAAAACTCAACTGCTATGGACAAAGTCCAAAGAAAAACTGAAACCGAGCAGCTGCCAGCAGAGTAAACATGCTCTATTGTTAGACGTGAGCTCTCTGCCGACAGTCTGCTTCACAGACTGCAGAACACACAATAGCTACAAAACTAAAAAGATACATGGGTGCACATGTGTACTAACTCCACCCATACAAATTGTTTACCAGAAATGTGCTGCTCGACCCCCAAGCCAGACCTGAGCCAAGGGAGCCTGACTAAATTATTCTATTTTCTCCACATTTTGTTATTATTTTCTTATGTATTTTTCCATATGTTTTTATGACATTTTTTTTTCCTTCTTGGGATCTTTTTTCTGGTTTTGTTATCAGGCCATAAAAATGTTTGGTAGTGTTTCCTCCTCTGCTATTTTCTGTAAGAGTTTGTATATAATTGGTATTATTTATTCCTTTAGTGTTTTGTGGAAATCACCAGCAAAGATTTCTGGATTGGGAGATTTTTTGAAAGGTTTTTTGTTTGGTTGGTTGTTTAAAAGATAAACTCACTGTAAAAAATTGGTACAAGGCTATTCAAGTTATCTATTTCTTCTTGGGTCAGCTTTGATAATTTGGTCTTCAAAAATTTGTTCATCTCATTTAGGTTGTCAAATTTATTGGAATTATGTTGTTCATAGTATTTCCTTATTTACCTTTTAATATATGAAGTATCTGCAATAATACTTTCCCTTTCATTACTGTTATTAATAATTTGTGTCTTCACTTTTTTTCCTGATTCATCTAACTAGAGGCTTATCAATTTTATCATTATTTTCAAGGAACCAGCTTTTGATTTCATTAACTTTTTTCTATTGTCATTTTCTAATTCATTGATATCTGCTCTTATATTTATTATTTCCTTTTTATAGTTAGTTTGAGCTTAATTTGCTATTAGTTTTAATTTAGGTAGGAAAGCAAATAACTGATTTTTAATTATAATTTTTATTGAGATAAAATTTCCATGCAGTTGCAAGAAATAATACAGAGAGATCTTGTGTGCTCTTTACCCAACTTTCCACGATGGTAACATTTTACAAAACTTTAGTACAATACTTTAGGATATTGACATTGATACAGTTCACTTATATAGATTTTCTCAGTTTCATTTGTACTCACTTTTGTGTCTATTATTTCATTTTATACCATTTTATCACATGTGTAGGTTCCTATATTCACTACCATATTCAAGATGAAAACAGTTCCTTCACAAGGATGTATGTTCATTTGTTCTAGCACCATTTGTTGTATAGATAAATCTTTCTTCATTAAATTGCTTTTGCAACTTTGTCAAAAATAAGTGTAGCATATTTGTATGAGTCCATTTCTGGGTACTCCATTCTTCCATTCTATTTCATTGATCTATGTGTCTATCCCTCTGCCAACACCACAGTATCTTGATTACTGTAGCTATATAGTAAGCCTTAAAATTGAGATGTCTCTATGGTTTTTTTTTTTTTTTTTGCAGCTGGCCTGTATGGGTATCTGAATCTCTGACCTTGGTGTTATCAGCATAATGCTCTAACCATGTGAGCTAACCAGCCAGCTTTGCCCTGCTTATTGTTTGTTGAGAATCTTGTACCTGTAAATTTCTATCTTTTATCAAATTCAGGAAACTCAATAACCATTTTTTCTTCAAAAATTTTTTTCTGACCCATTCTCTTCCTTATTTCCTTCTGGAACTCCAATTGCTTGCATTTCATATATTATTTAGGAGGTATCTGAGGCTTTAAAAAGTATATATGTATTTTCTGTTTTGCACATTTGACCATTTTGGTGGATCTGTCTTCAAATTCACTATTTCTCCTGTCATTGTTATTAAATTCCTAAGTCCATCCAGTGAATTTAAAATTTCTGATATTCTATTTTTCGGTTCCAGGATTTCCATTTGTTTAGTGTTTATTATTTTTATTTCTCTTCTCAATTTCCTTTTTTTCTTCATTGTGAGCATACTTCATTTTGTTTCATTGAGAATAATTATAATAGTCATTTTATAATTATTTTCTGTTGTTCCAGCATTGCTCATTTCAGCTTGGTCAAATATAGATTTTTTTCCCTTTTTCTTTTTATTCAAGTTTTTGTATGTTGGGTAATTTTAGACTGTATCCTGAGCATTATGAATGCTAGATTATGGAGGTACTGATTTCTGTTATTTTTTCTCTGATTAATATATATACTCTTAAGTAATTATTGTGGTTGGATTGAACTACAATTTTTTTTTTGACAAATAAGTAGAGTTTTGTTTCAAAACATTTCTTTCTTTGGTGGAATTGCATTGACTCTGCTCTGCATGTGTGTGTTTTAGGGGGTTAGTCAGAGATGTGGGTGGATAGAATTTGGGAATACTTTCTCTGCCCTTTTCCCTTCCAGAATTCCTCTACTCTTTTCAGCAGCTATCTGCAAATCAGACTCTAGACATCTGCTGCGGAATTTAGAACAAACATAAATTATTATAAAAGTGCTTCTGATAGGTTCAAATCTAAAACAGAAATAGATTTAAAAATACTTTGGTGATAGGTCATTTGGTTTGAGTGGCTTACATAAGAAAACTTGATTTAAAACATCCACCAGAGACAATGTTTTATAGTATGCACTAAACTAGTTTCATAAGAAATAAACCCCACTTTTAATTGATAACATGCCAAAAACGCTATTCGTAGTCCATGCTACTTTTAACATCCAGCAAAAGAGGATTTGAAAATGTTTTTTGATGATCTATTTCAACTTTCCAATATTCATGTCTTTAACTTTTTGTGTTTCAGTTGAGACTAATTTTTTGATTACAGAGTGGGGTGGGGTGACTAGGTGAGAATATACCTCCATATAAAAAGTTTCAATAATCTTGAAGATAATTCCTTAACATTCCAAATTTTTCCTATTACTTTTAGCTTCTTGAAACAGGACTTGTCTGTGTATTCCTCTAATTGGAGTAATCCTTTTTGTCTTCTTAGTCATATCTTTGAAATGTACTCCTTGCCTTTTCTTACCCTATTCCCAGTTTGTTATCATTGTAAAAGTTTAATGAGTATACTCAGAATGTATTGTCTAAGTCTTTGATAAAATCCAGTCCTCAGTCATAGCAATGAAGTGTAACACGTCACCTGCCTGCTGAATTCAGGTATTATTCAGTTTCATTTAAAATGGTATTATCATTTAGACAATATCAGGCCACTAAATATATGATTTCTGAAATAAACTAAAAACCTTAAACAAATTGTCTTAAATTCAAGAAGGAAGTCAGCATTATTTTCAAAATTTTATTGACACATTCTTATTCATTGGAAAAAACATTCTTTAACCAGGAATGTCAGATAGAGTTAAAGGTTTAAATAGCAATCCACTTTAAAGATGGAACTATTATTAATTAAAACTTGGATTGATTTTTAAAATAAAGTTAATTTATTATGGTTGTAGAAGAATAGGGTTATTATTTTATTTATTGTTGCAGTTTAAAATAATACATATCAATTCTTTAATCTGAATAAAATATCTCTTTTCAGAAGGTGAATCCTTTCTTCCATACAAAGAGATATGGTGTTGTTTTTGTCCTTTCTCATACAATATGTATGTGTCTTCATCTTCAGTTGTCAAAGCCTAAGTCATTGTGATAAAGCATTCTGAGGGGAAATAATATTTTTGATAACTTATCAAGTCAGATAAATTCCAAGAAACTTTATCTTATTTTTGAAAGTCAGTATTATCAAAAGACAGATATTTATGTGTTTTTTAGTTCAGCTTTCTTTTGCTTGTCTCTCTCAGCTAAAATGTAAGCAAGTAGAAACAAATGATTATTTCATTTATGCAGGAGAGCAATCTAGGGAGTTGAGCTATAAAAATGAGAAAAATAGCATTGATTATTTCATTTATGCAGGAGAGCAATCTAGGGAGTTGAGCTATAAAAATGAGAAAAATAGGTTGGAAAGTAGCATTAAGGCTTGACATCACACTGAAATCACGAGATAGCTTGATTCACAATTTTGTTGAATACGTATGGTTACTGAAAATAATAATTGAGGAAATGTCTGATCTCCCTGGGTTTTTAAAGAGTTTGTAGACTTTCAGAGTTATAGAAAGTTTTAGAGTTCAACTAGTTTAGCTACCCCATTTAACAGGTAAAATTGTTGACGTTCAAATATTAAGTAACGTACACATGATTACATAACTGTTTAGAGATGGTTGGTCATGGGCTTTTGACCTCCATTTCTATTATACTTGATTGTGTCTTAATTCTCTGTCTTCATTTTGTTGTTTGTAAGTATTCTTTGAACTATATTTGATGCTTTTGTATTTGTCTCATTTTAAGCAAATTACATCCGTCGAAGAATCAGTCTGTTTCTTTAGGGATGTAGTATCCATTGTTGGTTAGAGGATAAGCTTCGGAGCAGAACAGACCTGCATTAGTTAGACTTACGGCCTCATTACTGACTATCTTTGTGATTTGGGAAAAATCATTTAATCTTCCTAAGCTTTAGTTTCTCCGGACATAATAAGACGAAATTAATTGCTTTATTTTTATGATTAAATATAAAATAATATGAGCTATAATTATATCACTTAATCAGTAGGCATAGTGTGAACCCTTGATAAATACAAAAATGAATTTCAGAAATTTTGGTGAAAAATCCAGAAAATAAAATAACAATTTTAGATAATACTACTCCATATCATTTTTTGTAAGTATGTATGATTGCTATAATAAAACTGAAAGCCAAAGTAATAAATACACACTTTCCTTGAAGCATTTAGTATTTATTGAGGAAGACAGCTAAATGAAGGTAGTAGATAGCAGTTTGGTGTTGTGATTCAAGAGTAAGAAAACAAAATATTTGAGAAGTATTAACTTGGAAAAGATTGATGGAGGAAGTAAGATGAAAGAAAGGTACACAGTTTGCCAACATAAGAGAGAAAGACATTCTAAGTAGCGATAACAGAAGGTGGAAGAGCTCAAAGGTTCAATCAGAAAAACCAGATATAAATTTCTGATTGTAGGATACTTCAAACAAAACCAATTTTAAAATCCATTTATTCCTTATTTCCAAAAATCATTTAAAACAATAAATGCTAAAAAAATACACAGATATTATAAAGCAAAATAAAAACATAGGACTAAAGGAACGAACATAAGAGAGTCAAGAGGAGGGGCACTTGACCATATTCACTGCCAAGAGAAATTTGTTAACTGAACAAAGATTGCTGCTATTAGAACTTTGGTGTGTCCCCTCGAGGTTCTCCTTTCTCAGTCCATTTCTTCACCCTTACTCTTCATTTCCTTCTATTTCATTGTTAATCCACTGCCAAATAAATGTTTTGAGTCAGGAATAGTTTTTCACTTATATATTAATACAGTGCTTGAACAGAAAGTGAATATTAAACAAATAGAAAACATGGTTACAATCTTCAAGGTGATCAAAGACAGACTGAGGTTCAGGATTATTATATTTTTTATGTGGCAATTTACTTCAAAATACTTCATTTGAACTGTGTAGTGTAAGTGGCAAAATGGATTGACTTTAATATATAATCTCATATGTACTGTAGTATATATTATGAGGGTACTTCAAAAGGTTCATGGAAAAATTGAATTAAAAGTTAATATGAATCCATGAACTTTTTGAAGAGCCCTCATATAGTATGGTGGTAAGATTTGTAAGACCTTAATCAGCAATTCTTACTCCAGTTGTGGTTTAATATGTTCTTTAAATATTATGTTAATCTACTCCAGAGGATTCACTAATTAGCATAAAGAATGGGAGAAAAAATTTTCCAGTGGTGAAATGAGTGAAGTTCAAGATTTATGACTGGCTAAAAGAATTGTATAGGCACATCACCTTCTATGTCTGGGTGTATCTCTAGCTGCTGAGCACATGTGGTATAGGGTTGTGGATCTAGAGATTCATTTGGTATCGTGTACCCTGTATTTTGCCTGTTACCTGACCTGAAAGAAGTTGGATGTCCTGTTAGCATATTATTGTACATGCTTTAGAATGAGGCTTCTTAGAGTACATACGGATGAAGACTTTACTGTTTGACATGAAAGGACAGGTTGCATGGTTGTTTTGTGTCTGCTTGCTGATAAATGTTAGTAAATTTGTCAGACTTTGCTCTGACACTTGCTTTCATCATAATATGGCAGGGAGATTATTGGGGAAGGAGGTGCACTGGTTTTCTCTTTCTTCTAATCACCAGAAGCCACTGACATTCACCATAAAGCATTTGGTATTACTGTCAAGCTGGCCGAGGTAAGTGTACAATAGACAGTCAAATAAAATAATCTTAGAAAACACAAGAAGATATTCAGCATTTTTTCTTGGTGACTAACCTCTATGTTGATGACTTGATTTTTTCTGCCCTCTCTCATGATTACTTATAACATGTGAGGTCAACTACCAAAACAAAAACAAAAACAAAAACAAAAACAACCCCCCCCCAAAAAAAAAAAACTATATCATGTAATTCTCTTTAGAATATTTTAATAAAAATTTAACTATGGTCCTAAAATAGAAATTCACCTTCTTGAGTACAGATATATCAAATGCACAGACATACTAAAGGCTTATTAAGAGATATAAAGGAGATCAAGATGTTGGATTTGGAAAAATTTGAGATTTTAATAGCCAGTAGGATGAGAAGAGGAAAAGACAGAAAGATGTCATGATACAAAAGAACAAAGATCATTGTCTTGAACAACAGAAATTTTTTGAGTATGCACTGTATAGAGGACTGGCAGAAAGGAAAAAGATCTAAAATAGAGCTCTGTGCCTTTAAGGGGCAATAATAACAGAAACATAAGTAGGAGACAATGACAGTGTCTAAGATGAGAAATCAGTGTGTGGGAACTCTTAGATGAAGACCAGACAGGACATTTTCCTTTTCTTTCCTTTGTTTAACCAGAGAGAGTTTTATTTCCTCTGCAGAAAAGAGGTGACATTAAGAAACTTATTTGGAATTGAACTATTAAAAAGTACAAAGACTGACTGAAATAAGACTATATAGGGACAAAGATCTTTCCAGAAAGATCCTTTCTACCTTGAGCTCCTATTATCTGTTTTGAGAACACTCCAGCTTTTTGTCCTTTCATTTCTAATCAGTATTTCTTGAACCTAAATTTGTGCTCAACACCCAAATATAATTTTAATATCAATAAGTAGAAGCCAGAGAAAAGCTGGCTATCACCCAACTGCTTTATCTACTTCCAAGAAATCATTCTTTCAGGAAAGAGCAAGCAATTCATTTTTAAATTGAAAACTGGGGTGAGGAATTA
Source organism: Galeopterus variegatus (assembly GCF_000696425.1). Lineage (NCBI taxonomy): Eukaryota > Metazoa > Chordata > Mammalia > Dermoptera > Cynocephalidae > Galeopterus > Galeopterus variegatus. Next base: position 80,186 of record NW_007734400.1, on the reverse strand, counting down.
TTCTTTTCACTTTGGGTTCAATGAATTGCGACCTTTATAGTATATTATCTAAAGGTCTGGGGTTACAAAACAATATGTTGTTATTCTTAATAGCACGTCCTTCTGAGTGTACTTCCTACAGTTTTTTTTTGTTTTGATGGCTGGCCAGTACTAGATTTTTAATGAAGACTAAAAATGTCCTTCTTTCTTTTCCGTGTTCCGTATACAAAAACATGTTTTTCAGTTGCTGAAGACCTGAGATCTTCTAAGGTCCACCACTTCCAGTGTAAGTTTTGTTTAAGGCAATTAGGGCTTTATTTATTTATTTTCTTTGTTAAGATAGGATCTAAAAGGGAGATAATACCCATGGGACAAATTTAAAATACTTTCTATCTCTGGTACTTTTCATGCCTAAATCATTGATAAGATAAATATTACTTCAATATTAATTATTGCCCATTTCTTTTCTATATAATTTGATAATAGGAAATGAAGGATAGGAAATAGACTGCTCATCCTCAGGCACTTCTGACCTATTGGGTTCTATTTTCCTTTATTACTCATAAACAGAATAGTTGCTTATGTAGTATAATAATCCCCAAGTCTTCCAGTATTTTGGGGTCTCCCTTTTCTCCAATGTCCAAATGAAATAACTCAGACTTTATGTCATGTATGAATGGAAACCCCTTATCTATGCCTTCTGGGGTTCTAAGGATGGCACTTACTTTTTCTTGGTGGTTGTCTGTAACTTCTTGCCTTGAATCTCTCTTGCTAACTCAGTTGTTAATTCCCAGCTGTCAAGCTGCCTCTCAAGGCTGCTACTGCACTCTGTTCAAATGGCCTCTTCACCTTCATTCCTTAAAGTGTCACTAACACAGGCTATTGTGTAAAATGTTTTGCTGAAGTTTTGTAGATAATGCAGGGACTTAAGCAAGGCAAACAAACAAAAACAATATCAGATATCCTGAATTGCCCCATTTAGTTCCCTCCCAGAAAATTAGTTTTTTTTTTTTTTTTTTTTTTTTTATG
>NW_007734400.1:67668-78178 GCF_000696425.1 Galeopterus variegatus | reverse complement strand
AAAATTTTTTTTTTTTTTTTTTTTTTTTTTTTTTTAATGCTGTGGCTGCTACCCCATTACTGGGATTCCTATACTCAGTTGCTTGCTCTCTCTCCCTTCTCACTCTCTCAACCTTTCTCACATATTTTCTTCTCCAAACCATGATACAATCAAAACTTCCTTATTCTTGAGCCCTATGAATCAAATTACAAATATGTTTTATATAACCCAAATCAAACATTTAACTCTCTTTTTATTTGATCTCTTATGTCCATATTTGTCCAGGGCTTTCACTCTCAAACAAAATGTCCATAAGCAGGTCTTTCCAAACTAAAAGCAATATTTACTGAAATGAGGAAATCAATCTGAAGATAGGTTCCATTTTTTTTTTTTTCCTGACTGGTAAGGGGATTGCAACCCTCGGCATGGTGTGGTCTGCAACCACGCTCAGCCAGTGAGTGCACCGGCCATCCCTATATAGGATCTGAACCCATGGCCTCGGCACTAGCAGTGCGGCACTCTCCTGAGTGAGCCATGGGGCCGGCCGTAGTTTCCATTTTGATGGTGCCATTTTGTTTTTAACCTCCTATTGTATTTTGGTAATTGTATATTACAAACAATTTATATATACTGACCACTAAATCTTTTCAAGAACATTGTAGAGATGATAGTTATAACACTGCTTCTGGAAAATGCACATGGGCACTCCACATTTATTCTTAGACCCTTATAGTGCCTGTTATGTAGGGACTACAAGCTGCAAAACTGCGTTGTCCCAACTCTTTTGTCAGGCAGGAGTGTTGTGCCAATTGGATACAGTTACAGAAGATTTGGAAGAGAGGCAGCAGCCATTTTTTTCCTCCAATACTGGTGGACTTTAGTAAACATGGATTTCATATGGCATTAAGTCTCCTTATTTCCCTATCATTTACTGTTTTGGGGGGTATATAGATGTGGTTTCCTGAAGCTTTCTGACATCTGGATAACTTCACCAGCTTCATAATCTTTGACTTGTTCCTTCTTTGAGTATTCCTTAAAAGATTAGTGACTTTCAAGTCCTCCCCCAAATTTATAAGCATTTAATTTCTGTACTCAGAGCTATACTAGTTAGTTACTGCTTCGTAAATGCTGCTTAGCAAGCCACCCCAATACTCAGGTGCTTAAAACAACAATCACCTATTCTTACGGACTTGTAAATTGTCAGGGGTTGGCTGACCTAGGCTGGATTTGACAGTGTGGTTCTGCTTTAAGCTGTTGGTCCAGCTGGGCTGAGCTCGGACAACTCCATTCTATGTATGTTCAGTCTTGGGTCTATGTGGAATCACAGCAGCAGCTATCTATCTGAAGGAGAAGTCTTCTCATGGCAGTGGCAAAAGTACAAGGGGGCAAATAGAAACATGCAAGGAAGAGCTCTTCAATTCTTGGTTTAGAACTGGTACATTGTTATTTTGTCTACATACCACTGGCCAATGCAACTCACATGGCCATGTTCAAAGCCAAGTGCTAAGCACACTTTGTGAAGAAATTATGCTAATATTATTAATCATAGGTGCTCAAATTATTGAAAAGATTCATGAGACTCTACATAATATAGTCATGCAAGGCTTTATTAATGGTGGAAGGTATGGAAAAGCAGGAAAAAGAATGCACAGGCAAACGTTAGAGAGGGCCAAGTTGCACAAGATAAGCTTGGTATTTGTATCATAATCTGCCAAGATACATGTGAGATATCTTGATTTCAAAGAAGCCAAAGCCTCATCTGAGGAAGGAGGATCATTTTTACTCCATTGATCAGATAGCTAAAAGCAGGCTGTATGGTCAAGTTCAATAAGAGAAACTCAGATAATACAACGAAAATCAGGTGCAAATCACCAATACGTGTATTTTCTGTAAGTAATAATGACAAGATTGTACAGGCTTCTCCCTGGCATATTGTGGAGTCTAACACAGGACTGTGTTAATCGTTTGTTCATGTATTCCTTTCAGGTTTGATTAAGGGTTGGTACCATGGTTTCAGGAGTCTCTGGAGAAAAGCACAAGGTTGCAATTGAAACGATCTGCTAATGATGAGATCATGGTAAAGGTGTGGAGAACTGGAGCCAATCATTATCTCTTCCACAAATATAGTTATATTTGGGAACATAGAGGTTTTCCTGTTTGTTTACAGAACCTGATGGATATACCCAATGTATAAATGAAGACCTTGAAGATAAAGTTAACCTAATTAGTAAGCTGTGCAATTGGAATTTGGAACAAGGTCTTCTGACTTCAAAACCCTTTTTGCTCTACTGAGTGATTGAATTAATATGTAAGCTAAGAAAGTTTTTGCTAGCTATACATCCGACAGGGATTAATATTCATAATATACAAGGAACTCAAGCAATTACACAGTGAAAAAACTAATAACCCTAGTAAAAAGTGGGCAAAGGAACTGAATAGACATTTTTCAAAGGAAGACATACAAATGGCCAACAGGTACATGAATAAATGCTCACTAGTCATCAGGGAAATGCAAATTTAAACCACGTTGAGATATCATTTTACCTCAGGTAGACTGGCTATAATCAAAAAGACAGAGAATAACAAATCTGGCAAGGATGTGGAGAGAAGCGAACACTCCTACACTGTAGGTGGGACTGTAAATTAGTACAACCACTATGGAAAACAGTATGGAGGTTTCTCAAGCCACTATAGATAGATCTTCCATATGATCCAGCAATCTCACTTCTGGGTGTATATCCAGAGGAATGGAAATCATCATACTGAAGGGATACCTGCTCTCCTGTGTTCATCGCAGCTCACTTCTCAATAGCCAAGATATGGAACCAATCTAAATGTCCATTGATGGACGATTGGATAAAGAAACTGTGGTGTGTGTGTGTGTGTGTGTGTGTGTATAGAGAGAGAGAGAGAGAGAGACAGAGAGAGAGAGAGAGAGACAGAGGAGAGAGAGACAGAGAGAGAGAGAGCATGGAATACTACTCTGCCATAAAAAAATGAAATTCTCCCATTTGCAACAACATGGATGAGTTTGGAGAAACTTACGTTGAGTGAAAGCAAAGCACAGAGGGATAAATACCACATGTGCTCACTCATAAGTGGGAGCTAAGAGAGAAAGAAGGAAGGAAGGAAAGACCACAGTCGTGTGTTGGACTTGCAGAGGGAGAGAGCACACCTAGAGATACAAAGTGGAGTGGGGAAAGGGGGATGGGGAGGGAGGTCGGGGATAATTGGGGGGATAAATGGGCAGGGGACACGGGGTATAATCACAGTTTTTGGTAATGGACGTGCTGCCAGTATGGATCTGGCCTCCCTTGGTCATGCTATTTCCTCTTCCCGGAATATCTGTTTCCCTTCCCTTTACTTGGGCAGCTTCTGCTCACCATTTCTGATAATCTCCTCACTTGTTAAGTGCCCCCTCAACACCTTGTTCATAGTGCTTGCAGAGAAAATATCACACTTGTATTAATGTGCTTCTTGTCAGTGTGTGTTCTGGGAGACCGAACGGTTTGAAGGCAAGTAAAATGCTCTTTTATATCCTAATTCTCAGTGCCTACCCCAATAATCGATATTTATTTTATCAACAAACATTTATTGAGGAAATACAGTGTGTCAGGTGCTGGGTTAGGCCCTGGAAATGCACACTGAACAAGATACTCAGGGAACTTATAAAGAGGTGAAACAGTCTGTAAACAGGTATTTACACTATCAGTTAAGAAGGCGATAAGGTATTTGTACACCCATGTTCAGATCAACGTTACCCACAGTAGCCAATAGGTGGAAGCAACTCAAGTATCCATTGACGGATGAATGTTAAACAAAATGTAGCATATACATACAATGGAATCTTATTCACCTTAAAAAAAAAAAGGAAATTCTGACACATGCAACAGCATGTGTAAATCTTGAGGGTGCTGAGTGAAATAAGCCAGTCACACATACAAAAATCAACACTGTATTATTCCACTTATGTGAAGTAACTAGAATAGTCAAATTCATTGAGATAGAAAGTAGAGCAGCTGGAGAGAGGAGGGAATAAGGAATTTTTTAATGGGTGTAGAGTTTTAGTTTTGTGGGACGAATAGGGTTCTGGAGATTGGCTGCACAGCAATGTGAATGTACTTAACACTACAAAACTGTACACTTAAAAATAGCTGGTATATTATATGTTATATTTATTTTACCACAATTAAAACTAAAAAAAAGCTAATGAGAGCTTCTATAGAATTATAAGAGGAGTCTTCAAAAAGTTAATGGAAAGATTCATATTATTTTTTAATTCTATCTTTCCACGAACTTTTTGAAGTACTCTAGTAGAAGGGAAAATATGGGCCATCTCATCTAACTCTGAGGGGTATCATGAGAAGTATTGAAGGCAAATAGTGGATGTAGTTAGTACTGTATTTGTGGGATGATAAACAATTGAATGAATTACCTGGAAATGAACAACTGACTAGAAATGCACTTCTGTCTTCTTGAATGAACTTTTCCCCATGAGCCATTGAAAATGATAGCTGGGCTTGAGAAATAAGGAGTTTGGTTCATAGATCTCTAAAACAATCTTCAGTGGCTTTCCAACAGACATGACAAGATTTGAGAGCTTGCCCCTTGTAACTTAATTTGAATTATTATGACCTAATAAAGTTCTCTAGGTATTTTTTTTTTATATGAATGAAGGCTCCTGCTGAATAGGTAGATATCAAAACCAAAGAAAAGAATTCAAAGACCCTGAAATATATTATTGAACACTTGTATGGAAGGTATTAGAGAATGATTAACAATATGTCTAAATCACTTCCTTATAGATAGGCATTTTATATACCAGTATGTATTAACATTTCTGTCAAATATTAGAATGAAATACTCGGTAAGGTGCAAATCCTTCAGATCTGTAGGGTCTGGTCGCTCATCTAACTAGCTTATTTTTCTTTCTGAATTTTGAGTTCTCTATTAATTATTTGTGTTGCATCATGGAATAATTATATATATATGTATGTGTATATATATATATATATATATTTGGTTTTTAAAATTCAATGTCTCTGATAGAGTGAGTGTATTAATTCTAGACAACATGACAAATTTCAACAAACTTAATGACTTTAAGCAACACATTTTTGTTAACATTTAACAAAATGTTAAAATGACATTTATTATCTCACAGTATATAGGACAGTGTCCAGGTGGGCTTGGTTGGTTTTTCTGCTTAGGTTTCTTAAGGCTGAAATCAAGATGTCAGCCAAGGTGCATTCTCATTTGGAGAATCTGAGGAAGAATTTACTTCCAAGCTCATTTAGGTTGTTGTCAGAATTTTCTCTCTTGTGGCTTTAGGACTGAGGTACCTGCTTTCTTTTTCCTACTGACTGTTGGTTGAGGGTTACTCTGAGATCCTAGAGACCACTCTTAGGTCATTTCCATGTGGCTCCCTCCCATCCTTAAATCCAGTGAGGAGGCATCAAATCCTTCTCGTGCTTTGAATCATTCTGACTTTTTGTTCTGCAACCAGCCAGATAAAACTCTGTTTTTAAGAAACTTATGTAATTAGAGTAGGCCCACCTGGATAATCTCCCTATTTTAAGGGCAACTGTGCCACAGAAAATAATGTAATCATGTTTCCTCCCCACACTCAAGGGCAGGAAGTTGTACAAGAGAGGACAAAGGTCATTTGGGGGTCATTTTAGAGTTCTGCCTACTACAGCGAGGGTATAGAAAAGCCATTGATAGACCTTGCCACTACCTAGAAGAATGCCACAACCGATCTGTGCCCTCTGAATCTCTTTCACATCTGAAAGGGACACCTAATGAATTTGCCTACTGAGAAATGTTAATTTCACAGAGATGAATGTATTTGTAAAGATAATTTCATTTTGATACAGGACTTGACTTTAGTCAATAACACCCAGAAGGAGGGTATTGCTAGACACTAAGTCCTAGGAAAGGAACCAGAAAATCTGTACTCTGTTCTCACATCTATTAGAAATTGAGTGAGACCTTGTGTAAGCCACTTATATGTTTTGTCCTCTATTTGCTTAGAAAGAAGACTTTCTTGGTATTATCAAGATTAAAAGTCAAATTTAAGTAGTTGGAGAGCAGAAAGTGTAAGGAAAGTGATCATCTGGAATAAGTTTGTGTTGGATTAGAAAGTGTAAAAAACTTGAACTGCTTTTGACTTTAGAAATACAATTAAAATACTCAGAAGTATTCTTCAATTATGATCAAGGTGCTATTTTGGAATTTCGAGTCACTGCACGGAATTTTATCTATCTGACTAAGGAAAGCATCAAGTCATTTTCTTTATTCCACATATTCCTGGCTGGTTGTAAAAAACACATTGTCCTTTGGTTTGTAAATAAAGACCTTTATGCTACATTCTTGCTGGAGTTTCACTCTAAGGAAAAAAAAATCTATTTCTGAAAATGAGAAAGTCCACTTTTACTTGTCAGAAAGTGAAAGTTATGCAATGAAGCCAACCGTACTGCCTGAATCTTTTAATCTATTTGCATATTTATTTTACATGAAATGGACTCAAGCTCAATTTAACCATATGTATGTTTTTTATCTCACAGTATTACAGTCTTTAAAAAATCTCTTGGCTGGCCAGTTAGCTCAGTTGGTTAGAACATGGTGCTGATAACACCAAGGTCCAGTTTTGTCTCTATACTGACCAGCTGCCAAATAAAAGAAAGAAAGAAAAGAAAAAAAATAGTTTAAGGAATCTGTTGTACTTTCAGAAATAAACTTGACATAAATTTTTGGAAAAATATTTTGGGAGATCTGAGAAAAATGCTTGAAGCGATCTATCAGTTAAAAAGAAAAATCATTCTTTGTTCTCCCTAGGTCCTAGAAAATGTGTGGCCTCTGAGCATGAAGTCTGAAGCTACCTATTTTGTATAGTATTTTAAAGGTACAATTGTCATCACCAATATAAAGAAGATTTGTAACGGGAAGCTTTGATTCTGAATGCAAAAAGGCCAAGAATAAGAGAGAACTTGTAAGTTAATAAAAGAATTAGAATTTTAATCAATTCTATTATTTACAGTTACTTGGAAGAACTTCCTCCCCATTGCCCAGCCAGAGCACACAAAACCTATTCTTTTCCTACATAGCATGGAAGCAGCTTAGGTGAAGCTTCAAGTTACATTTTGTATATATTTTTAGGTAAGCTCTCCCTTCTCCTTTTAAACAACATCTTCTTTCACACTACCTCTTTCACTTCCCACTTCCCCACCATATCATTTTGGATAAAGTATTAGAATTCAGTAGATCTCTCTTCACCTCCATCTTTATACAGATACACTTTCATAACAAATTCTTAAAGACCAAAATCTTTCAAAAATCAAATAAATTCTGTCTTGTGGCAGACTGGTATTCTGATAGATTGTGGGGGAAATTTAATTATTGATTTGCTGTTTCAATTAATTTTTTTTTCTGAAGGAGGGGAGGCATGTAATCTTCATGTCTCAACTCAAATCACAGAAAAAAAAGTTTCTTCATAATCTCATTTCATTTTTTTATTAAAAATAGTGTTACCAACCTTAATCACCATCTTATTCAAGAGACTTGGTTAGTGTTAAATAAGTCTGGGTTGTTTCCATAAACTGATTCCAAGCTCAATAGAAAATCTGTTGTCATGGACGGTAGCCAAAAAGAATGTGTCAAAGGCTATAATGGCATTTCCATAAGAAAATAATTCCAAAAGCCCTTCTGAAAAATGGCAGCCTCACTGGAAACATTATTTAACCTCCCAGCAGGACTACTTTGAAAGATCCGGTACACACATTTTTGACTACAGTCATGCATCACTTAAGAATGGGAATACTTTCTGAGAAATATGTCATTAGATGATTTTATTGTTGTGAGAACATCAGAGTCTACACAAGCTTAGATGGTACAGTCTACCTAGGTTACATGGTACAGCCATCACAATCTTATGGGACCACTGTCATACATGTGGTCTGTCCTTGACTGAAACGTTGTTCTGTGGCTCATGACAATATTTTGTTGAAACATTGAGACATGTTTCTATATAAATGAAGAGATTTAGTGATATGAACTTTTGTCATTTTTCTAATGTAGTGCATGGACTATTTATGTCTGGCCACAAAAAATTGAAAAGCACACCACAGATCTTTTACTTTCTGAAGCTTGTATCATGACCTAGGTAAATTCAGTGGGCAGCTGTCCAGTCCTCTCCTTAACCAGTGTGAGTTATACAAAGAAGGGACTATAGACCCCTCCTGACTTTGACTTAAAACTTTAAAAAGGAGAGGGGATTTTGTCTATTTTCTTGTGTTATTTTAAGTGAAGCTGCTTATATATTCCTGTGTGAAGATGACCCCTCCTGACTTTGACTTAAAACTTTAAAAAGGAGAGGGGATTTTGTCTATTTTCTTGTATTATTTTAAGTGAAGCTGCTTATATATTCCTGTGTGAAGATTTTTTTTTAAATGTAATGTTTCTGGCCTTTCAAGACCTGTAAACATCAAAATTTAGTTGTCATCAGAATGTTGATCACACACACAATGAAAAGTCACCTGGAAATATCCTAGAGCTAGTGTTTATTTTGCCTCTCCTAGTATGAATGACGTTGAGGGTCTTTTTTGGATCATTAAGCATCCCCCCATTTGTGACTTCATTAAGAACCTTGCCTTCCTATCCTCCATGTTTATTAGAGCACTTGAGCAAATCCAACTAGTCCTGATAACTGAGGACTGGTCAATCTTGAAAAAAGCTACACATTTCAATTTCAACATAAATTATAAAGGAAACCATCAGTTCACCTAGTTTTGATTTGCTTTGATTCTTAGGACATGCAAAGATTGGATTTGGCATATCATCTGTAAGGTAAAGGAGAGGAAAAATGTAACTAGGATTCAAACAAATTAAATAAACAACACACATATTAAACCATGAATGCTATGACTAAAATTATTGTATTATTGTCATTATTATCTGATTTTACAGTAGCTAAACCATTTTCTCACAATTGATCATCATTCAGTCTTGGATCTTTTGATGGAGACAGCATGCACATCAGACAAAAAGCACACTTCTCTTGTTGAAGAGGAGACCTTTCCACCACTTTCCAACTTGCTACTTGTTCCCCTTGACCTTTGTGATTCCTAAGAGGGATTGTTGGAACAGAATTTGACAGCATCTGATGAAACGAAGTGAATTTTTTAGGATGAACCCTGAGTAATCACCAGCTCCTCTGTGTTCAGTCACATCTTTTTTCCTGAAGGAGATTTCTTTCTGCTGAACACACAGTCATTTCTCCAGTGTTTATTCTCTGGTCCCTAAAAGGAAGATTTCCATTTCTTTCCAGCACTTGTTTCATGTTGCAGCATACTGACTGGCAATAGTGTCTGTGGCTAAAAGACAAAATAACCCAGAATTTTGTTTCTCAGATCAGACCAGGGTTCAGTTCAAATGCTCATGGTACTCTCCCTGGGGAACCCCTTAGGTGTATTTTCTTCCCCTGATTAGCTCATCATGGTTCTGGCAAAAAAAAAACAGGGCTAGTATAAGTGAAATTTTATAAGTGGATGCTAAACCCTGAGGTTATTTTACTATGAGAACATTTCCTGGACTGTGAAATAATTTACTGAAGAATATAAAATAGAAATGCACTACATGGAATCCTATCAATATGTCATGAAGCATTATCGGAGTGCAGGGAACCAGGATTTTCTGCTCTAAGCTATTTTTTCTTATTTTGTCAGTCAGTGATGGCAGCTCAGCAAAAACCAACTACAATAGGTTAGTTCTTAGTTGTCAAGTGTCCTATCAAGCCAATATAGTCAGCTATAAATGTCAAGTACAATAATTTTACATAAAAAAAGAAATTAACATAACGTTTACTGGGCACTTACTCTGCACCGGATACTGTGCTCAGTGCTTTTATTTCTCTCAATATCTTCATTTTACTGATGAGAAAACAGAGTCTCAAAGAGAATCCCCACATGCAGACCAAAGTCAATCTTCTAAGCCTGTGCTTTTTACATTTCAGCTTGCTGAGCTAAATTTTCCAATGCTTTTACCATAGCAAATGTGTTTTGTAATGAATCCTCAGGTTAATAGAGCAATCCTGAAAAGAACAACTCATCCACAGTTATTTGACACCCAGTGTTTATTCTGGCCACTTTCATACAAAGCATCTCATGATTCCAATTCTTCTGGATGAGAGACCAAGAATTTGAGAAGTTAGGTAATCAGCCTAAGATCACATGGGTGAGTGGAGGAACAGGGAATTTGAACCAGGAACTTGTGACCCCACTTCACTACACTGTCAAAAGCTGCATCATCTTGGGTTAAAGTTTATGAGACTACAATGTACCATTGTTATTGGGACTGATATTAGTGATCTTGAATATCATTTTGCAAAAATAGCAAAGCATGTGTGATGGTTAATTTTAGGTATTAACTTGACTAGATTGAAGAATATATAGAAACCTGGTAAAGCATTATTTTTGGGTGTGTCTGTGAAGGTGTTTCCAGAGAGATCAGCATGAAAGCCTGAGTGGACTGGGTG
>NW_007734400.1:65681-67464 GCF_000696425.1 Galeopterus variegatus | reverse complement strand
ATTTTGCAAAAATAGCAAAGCATGTGTGATGGTTAATTTTAGGTATTAACTTGACTAGATTAAAGAATATATAGAAACCTGGTAAAGCATAATTTTTGGGTGTGTCTGTGAAGGTGTTTCCAGAGAGATCAGCATGAAAGCCTGAGTGGACTGGGTGGGAAAGATCTGCCCTCAATACGGGTGGGCACCATCCAATCCACTGGGGGCCCAGAGAGGACAAAAACAGAGGAAAAGGCAAATACTCTCACTCTCTTTCTGCTGGAGCCGGAATGTGTTCTGTCTATGGACATTGGAACTTGAGATTGCTCTGCCTTTGGGTTCCAGGACTTACACCAGTGGCACCCTTGGCTCTCATGCCTTTGGTCTCAGACTGAGGATCACACCATCGGCTTCCCTGGTTCTGAGGCTTTTGGACTTAAACTGAGGCACGCTATTGGCATCCAGTTTGCCAACGGCCTGTCATGAGACTCCTCAGTCTTCATAATCACATGAGCCAATCCCCCTAATAAGTCACCTTTCATGTATTTATATACATATCTTGTTGAGTCTGTCTCTCTGGAGAACCCTGACTAATCTAACACGTAAGAGCAATTAAGGACAAGGACACAGGGCAGACATATAAATTCATAGATTGAGAAATTTATTGTGTCCTTCTCTTCCATTTACAAATAGACTGAGAAAGTGGTTCCTGAGATAGAATATGCTCCATACCCTTGTGTCCATAAAGTCAATATAGTTAAATAAAGAATTAAATAAAGAGTTCTTCCTGCTGAAGAATTCATTTTTCTTCCTACATGCTCCTTCACACTCTCCTATATGATATTGATATCAGGGCAATTTCTTTGTAAAATAGCAATTATAAAAGAATTAATTAGGGTCTTCCTTACACTGTATTTAAACTATGCTGCCTTCCTTAGCATTACTGTGTAAATGATGCATGAATAAGAATGTCTTTAAAACCCATAGCATGTTTAGTATGTTTCAACTGAGAATTTTTTTTAGCAATATTTTAAAGGTATGTGAATGTATTTCTATATCAATAACCATTATTAAGGTGGATGGTTTTAACTATGCTAACAATTACCTTTCAGTTTATTTCAGTTTGTCAAATATTATTGGACATATTGAACTAGTGGCTGGAGATGTTTAGTTGAACAAAGAGGTGCCTGTCCAGCTGCTCTTCAGGTGGCAGATGGATGAACCCATGGTTCCCACTTGCTGGGATAAGAGATAAGACGAAGGAGGACACAGAGAGATGAGGATGGATGGAGGCTAGACTTCCTTGGAGTGGATGATCCAGATTCCCGATTCATGGATTTGCTCACAGTCCATCTTCTCTGTGGCTGTTAGCTCTTAGTGTAGAAGGACATGAGCTTGCAGACTGCATTTGCTTGCATGCATAATTCCCATGTTTGTGTTTTTCCTGGATAACTTGGTAAGTTAACTTATAAGGGGGAAGACAAAGCATTTTAAAAATTTTATTACTATTTAAATTTGATTTACTCTGTAAATTAGAGAGTAACTGGGATAGATTTTTAATATTACCTTATGATGAACATAACTACTAAATGCACCCTATATTAAATTTGAGCTGGAGGTTTCTGATTTGGTCCTGTAAAGCTGCTTTTCAGAGTACTGTTGTGGAGAACCAACCATTTCAAATTATCTCATTCCTATCTTTCAACAACTAGGTTATTCAGGTCTTAAATTAGCTAGAGAATAGGGTTTTTTTTTTTTTCCTTTTTGTCTTTTTTCATGACCGGCAACGGATCGCAACCCTCAG
>NW_007734400.1:57267-64293 GCF_000696425.1 Galeopterus variegatus | reverse complement strand
TATATTGCTGTTGGGATTACAAAATGGTAAAATACAAATGAAGGAGAATTTCACAGTTATGTAGTATATAATTATCACTAGGTAACAATTTTGTTCTTCCAAAATTTAGTAGCTTAAAATAGCAGCCATTTATTTAGCTTACGGCCCTGTGGCAGTGTAGGATGTGCTCAGCTGAGCAGTTCATCCAATTTTGTCTGAGCTTTCATACACCCGTCATCAGTCAAGGCTCAGCTTTGCTGATCTTGACTAGGCTATCTCACATATCTAGGGCTTTGACTCAGAAAAGCAAGCAGACTTGGCTTTGCTCTAGATGGTCTTTCATCCTTCAGAGGTGAGACCAAGCTTGCTCACATGCTGGAGGCAATGATGCCGAGAGTGGGAGTAGAAGCATGCCTGGCCTTTGAGGCCTGGAATCAGGATTGCACAGAATCAATTTCACCACATTCTATTGACCAAAGCAAGTCACAAGGGCAGCCCTGATTCAGCAAGTGAGGAAAGACTCCATTTGCTGATGGGAGGTGTTGCCAAGTTACAAGTCAAAGGCGTGTAAATACAGGGAGGAGAATAGTTGAGATCACAATTGCAAAAAATCTATCACATCTAGCAAAATTTACAATTGCTTTTACCCTTCAACAAATAAATCCAAGTTTAGGCATCTATCTCACAGAAAACATGAAAAAGTCACATACATAAAAAACTATTTATTGGAGCACAATTTATTACCTTTGAGAAAAAGACAAAAAATAACCCAATAGTGTATCTGCAGTGGATTGGTTGAATAAATATGGTACATCCACACAATGAAGCACTGACTAGGGACGTATGTAAAACAAAAGTGCATAGGAGTTGAATATTGTTGAAGCTAGGTCTTAGTTCATTATGTTTTTCTCTCTACTTTCATACATGTATGACATCTTTCATAATAAAAAGGAAAATAAAATGGACCTGATTCTGTTTTGTCATGACCAAATAGAAACAAAACTAAGAAATAAAATGAAATAGAAAATGAACCCTACCACCTAGTTTTTCTCAGAGGGTAATGGAATGTCTCCCAAAATAAGCTATTTACATGTCAAGTGCTGTAAACAATTTAGAAGCATTCAAAAACTACTCATCAAAATTCCGGTTTTTTTTTTTGGCTGAGGGAGAGTCAGCAAGCCTGACAGCACCTCCCTAGGGATACAAATNAAACTAAGAAATAAAATGAAATAGAAAATGAACCCTACCACCTAGTTTTTCTCAGAGGGTAGTGGAATGTCTCCCAAAATAAGCTATTTACATGTCAAGTGCTGTAAACAATTTAGAAGCATTCAAAAACTACTCATCAAAATTCTGGTTTTTTTTTTTGGCTGAGGGAGAGTCAGCAAGCCTGACAGCACCTCCCTAGGGATACAAATGTTACAGGGAGAAAATAATTGAATGTTTGGAATAAACACTCTCAAACTGTTTACAGCCTGCATATTGTCAAATAAACTACTTGAACTGAGTTTTAGAAACAGCTGATATAAAAAATATAATTTCCCCCTTTGCCATGTATTTTTTTCTTTGCCTTCGCAATATCAGCACCTTGTTTAAAAAATAAACTGTTTAAGAAGAGCCCATGCATTCAAAAGTTCAGGTTTTAGCCCAAACATGTTAATAAATTGCCCATAGATTTCCCAAAATAACACTTATTTTCATATCTCAAGTTTCATAAAGAGCTGCTTCATCTAACTATTTGACAAATATCTCTAATCACATGAGTTGCTGGAAAATATCAGAAGTGTTATATCTTTAAGGGGAAAACTCTCTCTCTTTGAATTCCTCTGTGCTGGAGTCCAAGAGTAGGATTCTGCTGTCATTTCATATTTGGAATGGAAATTTATTCTGAGGACTGGGAAAAGGCCTGTAGATGTGTTAGACCAATCAATAAGGCAGGAAGCATTCTGTGTTCCCAGGCTCTCAAGTTATCCTTCTGGACCCTCAATGCTGAAAGTTATAACAATCTGGGGAGTCTCTATTTGGACTCTACATCATCTGACTTGTTTTTGTAGTTGAATGAGTACAATGAGTGGTCTGCAAGTAGGCTGCATATTAAAGTGATATTGAGCTTTCTTAACTGTTTGTAATTGATTTGACTTACTACCCTATTGAAACTTTTAATGACTACCAGATTGTATAGCTTCTTCTCAGTGTTTATTTCCAACTGACTTGCCATTTAATTATTTTTTCATCAATTTGTCATTAGATCACCAGAAGACTTTTTCATCTGTTCATAAACTGCCATCCTCCTCTTTGCTTAGCCCATACTTTCCTTGGACATCTTAGACATGTTAGCCATTACCCCCATGGAGAGAATTCCTAAATCCATACCATGGTACTTGTTTGGAGCCTCCCAAGAGTGAGTGTCCCTGCTGAAATGAATTTCCTCCTTGTAATCTTTTGAGGGAGTCACCCAACATTTTGGTCAGTAAAACAAGGTGAGAACACGACATGAGATACCATTTCTCTCCTTTCTTCCTGCATATCACTGAAAGGCAATAAGATGAATGGAAAAAAGAAAGCCCCACTAACTCCATTTTCACCTACATAGTAGGAGACAAATATGAGCCAAGGACTCAAATAGCTGTATGAAGAGGACTGAAGCGGTGAAGATCTTCACAGACGCTGTGCAAAGCCAAGCCACCAGGGTCCATAGGAGGTGAACCCAGTGGGCACAGATCTCAGAGAAGATGGGCAAAAATGCACTTCCTATTGGTAACAGGCCCATTCTGAAGTGAAAATTCTTTATCCATTGAATAAAGCAAGAGCTGCAGGGTCAGAGGAAGACAGGGGAGTGCAGTGCACCAGCTGTGCAGAAAGGATTTACCCAAACCCTGTCTACTGCTTTCTACTCCATTCTTACACAGATGTAAATTATAGGCCTGGCAAGTCCTACTGAGGACCTCAAGTGTAATAGTGGTATAGTTTCTGACTGGAGATGTCCCTGATTTTCTTCCTGAGTGTGACTTTTAGCAAATGACAAGTTTCACTCTAAATTTTGAGTGTATTCTCATATTTGGTCCAAGATGAATTTCTTTGTTTAATAACTTTGGACAAACACTAACAGCGATTCTATAGCCACGTCCTCCCTCACAAGTCTGCCTCTGTAACTGAGGTGTCTCAATTAGGGTGAATTCTTTGACTCACAGGTAACAAATGAGCAGCTCTCATATTTAGCTAAAAAAATTTTTGTTTGCATAGTTAAAAATTTTTGATCAGAATTTCTTAAAGTGGGGCATTCATTCTTCTGTTAGTCACAGACCATATCACTCCCTATTGTTTTATACCCAACATCTATTAATTTTACACATTTCCATTGCATTCCTAACCTCTGAAGGCCTTTGACCTGTTTGCCATAGTTAGTTACGTAAGACAGTCTTCAGGAAAGGAAAGAATACATTGTCACTATCTTATTCCAACTCATCAGCCCTGTTGCTTCATCCAAACTGAGGAGCACATTTTGGCTGTTCTTGATTACATGCAGTTTGAATATTTGTATCCCATTTTATCTGAATATTTACATGGTGTAATCCATCTTCTCTCAACAAGACAGTGAACTCAAATAATGGTTTTACACCATCAATTTTTTTCTTTATCTTGTGATAATCAAAAAACATAGAATCAAATTTCTTTGCTCCGGTATGCCTTGAGAATATTTCAAGAAGGAACATTGTTGCTAAAAAACCCAACCAACAAGCAAAAAAATACACACACACACACACACACACACACAAACACACACACATATTTAAATTTTTTTCCTGGGAGAGCTTCAGTGCTTATCAATAAGTTCAAGTCATAAAATAGTAGCTGATGCTTATCAGTTGTTAAAACAAAATTTGCCACACTCTTATGGTGTGAGTGGCCTCTGCCCTAAAGCCACTCTTTATTTTGAGAATTTTCTGTTTGCTTTAGAGATTGTGGGTGAGAAACAGTTTAGTTTCAGAACTTAACACATCCTGGTTTCTTTATATTTTCTTTAAATTCTGACTGAAAACAAAATGGTTCTTTTTTGTTTTTATTAAGGTAATCTCTTTCTATCCATACCTTGTCATATGCAACTAAAAGAAACTAGTTGTCATGTTTGACATTCTACCTGCAAAGTTCCTTAACTGTATATACCAGTTGATCAAGCATATTTTCTATATTCCACATTACTGCAGGTAATAGTTTTGCTAAGCTTTCTGCCATTACATAACATGGGTCATCTTTTTTTTTCCAGCCTAAACAACATTTTCCTCACTGTCTTTAAACTTCCATTATCAGTCTTGCCAAGATGCTTCTAAATTCCGACTGCTGGTAGTCACAAAGTCAAAGCCACATTTTTTTAGGTATGTGTTAGGGCAGTACCCCACTTCCAGGTATCAAATTGTGTCTGGTAATCTCTTGCTAATCTGTTGCCAATTCATTGCTTCATAACAAATCACCCCAAACACAGTGGATTTAAACAACCACCATTTTGTTTCATCTCACTATTTTGTGGGTCAGGAATTTGGGCAGTCTTGCCTAGGTGATTCTTCTGTTCCATGTGGCATCAATAGCGGTGATATTCAACTGGCAGATGTATTGGTCTGCAGGGTTTGGAGCCTTGGCAGGATAGATGACATGCTGGGGGCTCAGCTGGGTGGTCAAACAAAACTCCTGCCTGTGACATCTTCAGCATCGTGGTGTCAGGGCTCACATGATAGCTCGGGGTTCTGAGTAAGTGTTCTAGAGAGCAAGGTAGAAGCTTTGTGGCCTTTCATGATCTAACTGCAGAAGTCACAAGACATTATTATCATTATTATTATTTGCCATTTAGATTGGCTGAAGCAATCACAAGCTCACCCAGATTCAAAGTGGGGTCAATAAGAGGAGTGACAACGAATTTACTCTTCTGTATTAAAACTGCCATAACATGCTGCAAGATTTTAGAATTCCACTTAGCCATAAATACAAAAAATCGAGAACAAATCCTATGCAAATCCTGTACATAATCATAAGCTGTACAGTCTAATTCTGTAATTGAGCTCATTTCATTAAGAGGAGGTAGCAATTTTCAGACAATGACTGCAGAAAACTGCTCAGACTCTTAATGATACATAAATGTAGTATTATTAGCATGAATATTAATTAGCTGATGTACAAATAATATCTGTTATTACCCATAGATAAAACTCTCCAATGTAGCCTATATGAACCATCTACAAATATAAATAGAAATATTTTTTGTAGCATTATTTTTATAGCATTTGTGCATATAGCAGGAAAGCATTAAAGGCCATTCATACTTGAGTTTATTTATGACAGATGTTATGATGTGTAGAGTGTCCAGAAAATGTATAAAATATCTGTTCTTTGTATCAGTGTATTGACACAGATAATGAAAATAAAAACCAAGTTTCCATTTGCAGGGCACTGAAAAATAGATGTCAGAATGTGGGCACCTGATCATATAGATCTCTAGTTTTTGAAAACACGATTACATCTGTGATGAAACTATATTCACCAAAAAGAAACTCTGACATTATAATAGATGGGAATGAGGGGAGAAAATTTAAAAAGAAGATAAAACTAAAGTATATAAATTGTCATTTTATTTTATAGTACCAAGCTTTTTTTTTTTAACCAAAGTATCAAAATGTAACACACTCCAACTCTCTTATTCCATGTTATTTTACAGAATCAAGAGAAAACCAAAAATCCAGGGAACAGGATTAGTGATTGTAGATTTTGGACTTTTTTTTTTGCTATAAATTAACTAGTTTTACAGAGTTTACCCTTAATAAAGTTAATCAGGCCCATTAGAAATAAAAATGTGAGAAAACAAGAGTTTCAGTAGAAGTCAAGTTCTTATCTGACACTCCACTTTTTTGAATTACTGGCGTTCATGTCCTTAGAAGAATCATTTCCCTGATTCAGACATCAATAAGAACATCAAAATATTTTTGAGGTCTACCATGAGTTGGGCACTGATCTGTGTAACTGGGACACATTGTGTTTGTGGAGATTACTTCCCAGGAGGAAACAGACAATAAACAACCAACAGAATAAATGAGCATATTGTATAATAAGTTATAGGTGATTAGTACTATGGAAAAAGAGACTACAAAGCAGGAGAGGGTGTTCAGGAGTGCTGTGGAACAGGATGGAGGGAGTCATCTGCAGACTTAGATGGGGTATAAGGATTAGAATGGAAAGCACAAAGCCGTCATCCTTTGCAGATAACATGATTTTGTACGTAAGAGAAAATCCAAAAGAATCTGAAAATAGAATATTAGAATCAATAAGAAAGTTTTACAAAGCAAATGTATACAAAATTCATTTACAAGAATTTGTTGCACATGATGTATTTCTATGCTTATTTGTACCAGCAACAAAGAATTAAAAATACATTTTAAAAAGATAACATTTAAATTGGTACCTAGCCTATTGTATATTTCAAAATTGCTAAAAGAACAGATTTTAAATGTTCTTACTATGAAATAAGTATGTGAAGTGATGAATATGTTAATTAGATTGATATAATCATTTCACAGTGTATACATGTATCAAAACATCACATTGTACCCCATAAATGTATATAATTATTACTTGTCACCTAAAAATAAAAGTTCAAATAAAAAATAGATTTAAGGATTGATATACAAAGTCACTTATATCCAGACTAAAATCAATACAACATACTAAGAAGAAGACAGGCAACCTATCATAAAAATTGGCAAAGTCTTGAGCAAATACTCCAAAAAAGAATAAACTAATAAACATAAACATAATGTTTACTATGTTTAAATAGTAAACATAAGGAAATGTTTCTGTTTACATACACATAAGGAAAGATTGCTCAATGTTACTAATTATTAGTGAAACACAGATTAAAATCACCCAGCAGTATTAGAAAAATTAAAAATTCCGACAATACTATGTGTCGATGAATATGTGTAGCAAAGGTACCTCTCACATAGTGTTAATATGAGTGTACTTTGTCCAACCACAGCATAAGAGTTTGCCTGCATTAGAAAAGTT
>NW_007734400.1:53356-56481 GCF_000696425.1 Galeopterus variegatus | reverse complement strand
TAACATAGATTAACCTCACAAACAAAATGTTGGCCCCAAGTAGCAAGTTACAAAGGAAAACAGAATTCATTTACAAACAAATTTCAAAATCAGGCAAAATTAAACTATGTTGTTTACTGATGATTACGGTGGTGGTAAAACTATTAAGAAAGGCAAAGAAATTATTATAACAGAAGTCAGGATAATGGTTACTCCTACAGGATAGGAAAAGGGAAGTGATCTAGGAAGGATGGAAAGGTGCGGGTGACTTCTAAGTACTGGTGATGTTCTATTTTTTAACCTAGAGAGTGATGTCAGGGAATTACATTAATGATTGTCATTTTATAAATCCATCCATCCATCCATCTATCTGTTTATCTATCTTTTTCTGGATATATTTCACAATTAAGAAAAGTAAAAACAATGCTGAAGACTAAAATGCCTATGTGCTAATAAACTCAGGAAAATTTCATCATTACCAGCTTCTTCTGAAAATTTCATATCAATAATAAACCACCTGGGTGACTAAATCATTCTGAAGAAAAGATTTGTTTAAAGAGATGTAATATAGTACATGAAAAGATAACCTTGAAAGATGAATTGAAGCCAAAATGCTTATTATTATTTCACTTTGAAAATCATTACAGTGG
Organism: Galeopterus variegatus; assembly: GCF_000696425.1. Classification (NCBI taxonomy): domain Eukaryota; kingdom Metazoa; phylum Chordata; class Mammalia; order Dermoptera; family Cynocephalidae; genus Galeopterus; species Galeopterus variegatus. The sequence goes on along the minus strand of NW_007734400.1, from coordinate 55,852 downwards.
CCTGTCATTACTTTTTTCTCATAAAAATAAAGGCAAAATGGAAAATATACATTTATTATTAAAAATAACTCTTTATTAATATAGCCTTCCTTCATTCATCTCCATTACTTTCCAGATATTTACAGCTAAAACATGTTTTGTTTGCTTGTTTTGCTAGCTATGCTCTTAGGATTTCATTAAATGGATGACAACAATAAATAAACCATCTCCAAAGGCTGCCATGAAGCTCACCTAATTGCAGGAAAATCTCAGAGACATTTGATTTGAATTCTCTCAATCACAAAGATAATAAAATCAGCCTCACAAATCTACAGTGATTGAATCATTAAAGATAATCTGAAAAACTCTACTTTCAGAAAAATTTGGAGTGGCAAATAACTTCAATTGACCCATGGGGGATAATACTTTTTACCCCCACTAAGCATCTCTCTTAAGTTCTCAGGCCTTGTTATTAGATCACTCTTACAAGAAGTGTAGAAATCTGCTCTAATGAAATGTAAAAATTTGCCTTTCTTTAAATTAAATTACATGAGTTTAATGGTGTGCACGACATTTAATAGCAATATTCTTCACTGATTTGGGGAGTCAATTCTTCAACTGGGAATTAAGTGAAATCCCATTCTTTGCTTATTTATTGTGTAAAATTTACTTTAAAATCCCTTCATTTAAAAAGATAAACAAATTATGCAGGAAACTAGATAAATCCAAGGATGGTTTGGTGAAAGATCTACATGATTTTCTTATGCAAAGTGGATTTTTACATATATGATAAATTTTGAATGACTAGTTGTGGACTACTAGACCCTAGAACTTTCGAAAAGAAATCCAATTGAAATTAGATGTGTAAACTGCTTGTAAGTGCCTCCCAATGGAAAGGAGAACTTTCCAAACTACAGAATGGATTAGGCTATAGGATAAGCAGCAAGAGTGATTGTAGAAGATTTGGCCAGGGACTGGTGTAGAGGGCACAATGTAAACCTCTAAAACTGTCTGAGGTGAGTGCTTAACAAGTGACATGGTTTCAGAATGCCACTGTTCATATTCTCACACAAACAGCTCTTAAGTCACCAGGGAAAACTACGTTGTCTTTTTCATTCAGGGAACAGAACCTATATCCTTGGCTAAAAGCAATATTTTTATTTTAACTTAGTTGTATTATCTGTTAATTTGGCAAATAGCGATGCAACAGAGAGCATGAGTGTATGTGAGAGGGATTTGGTAAACGGGGAACAGATTCCATTAATTCAGTGACTACCATTAAATATGTAAATAAACATACAAACGTCAAATACTAGAGAAGAAACCAGTTTGTTGGGGGGGGGGATAGTTATGAATTGGAAGCTGTTGTACTTAGTGTTGAGTGGGTTCAGAAGAGTGACACCACAATCAGAGTGATTCAGCACGCATCTTATGTATTCTTTATGTTAGACTCCTAAAACTAAGAATATGACATTTTTGAGATACTATGATTCTTATTAAAACTACATGTAAATACAAGAATTACGGTTGGAATTATGTATTTATTCTCACTATCATTTCTCAGACTTGTATTATAGATAAACATAATGAAAGTAGAGATTCTGGTCAGATGCAGCATAGAGAAAAATAATCTTTTTTCTCAATTTTGTCGACAGTTAATTTACATACTATGAAATGCACTAAATATAAATGTACTTTCTGATAGATTTTGACAAATGTATACACTCATCTAAAACAACAATCAAGACATAGAACTTTTCCACCATATAGAAAGTCTTCTGTGGGCCGGCCTGGTGGCGCACTGGAGAGTGCGCCGCTTGGGAGCGCGGCGGCGCTCCCGCTGAGGGTTCGGATCCCATGTGGAGACCGGTTCCTGCTCACTGGCTGAGCGTGGTGCAGGCACAACACTGAGGGTTGCGATCCCGTTGCCGGTCAGTAAAAAAGACAAAAAGGAAAAAAAAAAAAGAAAGTCTTCTGTGCTTTTTCCACAGAAAAAAATTACCACAGATCAGATTTGTCATGTAAATGAAATGATATATCATATATTATTTCAGGTCTGACTTATTTTGCTCAGCATAATATTTTAGAGATTCATCCATGTTGTGTATTTCAGTAATTCATTTCTTTTTATTGCTGAAAATTCTCTAGAAATATATGTGGTATATATGAACACACCACGATTTTTTAAATTCATTTTTCTGTTGTTGGATGTTTTAGGTTGTTTCCAGTTTGGGGCTGTAACAAATATAGTGGCTATAAATACTTCTGTACTTTTTATTTTTGAGGATAAGTGTATGCTTAATTTTATAAGAAACTGCCAAATAACTTTCAAAAGTGACTTACCATTTTTGCTCTTTCAAATGATGTATAAGGTTCATTTGCTTGACAGTTTCACCATTTGGTACTTCCAATCTTTTTAATATCAGCAATTCTAGTGGTGTGTAGTATTATCTCATTGCAGTTTTTTTTTTTTCCTTTTTGTCTTTTTTCGTGTCCGGCAACGGATCGCAACCCTCA
>NW_007734400.1:51715-52467 GCF_000696425.1 Galeopterus variegatus | reverse complement strand
TAAGGTTGTTGTTAAAGTTCTTAATTCTCCAAGGTTACAAAGATATTCTTCTATGTTTCTTCCATAAGTTTTACAGTTTGGGCTTATGTTTAGGTCTATGACCCACATCAAATTAATTTTTGTGTATCATGTGAAGTAGGGCTGATTTTTTAAAAAAAATAAGAATATGAAGTCATTTCAGCACCATTTGTTGAAGACTTTTCTTTGCTCATTGAATTTTATAACATTGCTGAAAATATATTGATCAAGTATGAGTGTATCTATTGGTTCCATTAATCTATTTATTTTTACACTGATACCTCACTGATTTAATTTTATGGTAAGTCTGTGAGTCTGGTAATATAAATATTTCAATTTTGTTTCCTCTTTAAGAATTGTTTTAGCTATTCTAGGTCTTTTTAATTTTAATATAAATTTTATAATCAGCTTATCCACTTCTACCAGAAAAAGTCTATTGGGATTGTCTTTGGGATGGAAATGCATGAAAAGATTAATTTGGGGAGAATTTTTATCTTAAACATATCAAGTCTTCTTTCAATCTATGAACACAATATAGCTCTTTTTTATCATATTTCACTGGCTAGTAGATATTACGTAGTAGTGGACAGAGAAAATATCCTTGTCTTAGAGTAACAGAGAAAATATCTTAGGGGAAAGCATTTATTCATTCACTATTAAGTATGATGATAATGATAGGTATAGGTTTTTCTAGATGACACTTATCAGGATGAGGAAGTTCTTTCTTTCCCTAG
>NW_007734400.1:46760-51456 GCF_000696425.1 Galeopterus variegatus | reverse complement strand
TATCCCTTTTATATATTGCTAGATTTAATTTGCTAATATTTGGTTGAGGACTATTGTGCTCATGGGGTTTATTGTTTTGTTAGGTTGTACTGGCCTCATTAAAAAGTTTGACAAATGTTAACTTCTCTACTTTCTGAAGGAGTAATTATGTAGAATCTGTATTATTTATACCTTAATTTTCAATAGAATTCACCAATAAAACATCTGGGTTTAGATATCTCTTTGTATGAAGGTTTTAGCTATAAATTTAATTTCCTAATGATAAAGAGCTATTTAAATGATTTACTTGTTTATTTATTTATTTATTTATTTATAGTATATTGTGCTTATCAAGGACTTTGTCCATTTTTTCTAGTTGTTAAATGTATTAGCATTAATTTGTTTATAACATTCTTTCATTATCTCTTAAATTTTTGTAGTATCTATAGTGATGTTTCCTCTTTCTTTCCTTACATAGTATTGATAATTTTCCATATAATTTGGTGTCAGAGCCTACTGATGTGTTTGGCCCTTTCCCATTAAAAACTGGCATTACCTCCTGTGGCCTTTCCCTTGCAAAGCATTAAGAGATCCCTCAGGATCTCCTCCTACCTGGCTGGGCCTGATAAGGGAAAAGAGAAGTGATAACACAAGTGCGCTGAAAATGTTAGTAGGCATGTACTGACCAGCTAAGGGAGTATCTACAGGACTGGACAATCTTGTTGATTAATTAAGGGGACTGGAATATAGGATTGAAAAAAGGAGATTTCATGGACCTGAAGGCACATTTTCAGGATGCAGTATTAAATATCTGGCAAACGCCCCAGTAGATAGTCCCAACTAGAAGCCTGGAGAAAGTGAGGCTTCATCCAGAGTGATGCTGCAGTGTTTCAAATGCTATAGCAGACAGTGATGGAGAGAATAACAGGATGAGGGAAGTGAGCATGCTGAAGTGGATATACAAGTATTAAGTGAGAACGAAAGACATACTCAAGTGTTATATTTCACCGGAAGGCTCAGAGGATATATCACTCACCAAGGCCATTAGGAAACACCAGTAGAGAGGGACCAGCATCATCAGTGACATCTCTTCAGGCCAGGACTGGTGGTACAAGAGGATTCACAGAGCTCGGCTTGCTACTGGCAATGGGTATGATGGGGTCCCAAACCAAGAGCAGCCAGGTAGTGATCTTAACTGTCCCAATCCAGGTATTTCAATCATTGTAATGACCAGCAAGGTCAGCATGGCACCCAAGGAAGCTTGACTTTCAAGTGTGCTACTCCTCAAGTGACAAGTCAATTCCTGATGTTCTTGAATCTTGGGCAGCCAGGGGTGCTTTTGACTAGCTGTGAGCTTACTATTAACAGAACGGAGCCAAAGGATATTAACATCCTTACAATGTTTCCCTTTCATACTTTCATAAGAATAGCAAAAGCACTGTGAGACTTTTATGATATTTCATTAGATGTTTGTGCTTTTATTCATTCAGACTTTCTGCATGTCACCAGCCAGTCAGCTCTTAAGAATATTGAAACTTTAGGTTTTTTCCTGCAAAACTATGCTTTCAAGTTTTTGATGAACAGAACTCTGAAGCTTATTAATTTAAGTTTTCATTGCATTTAAAACACATGCAACTCTAGTTTGTAATTCTGAACCTGCAAACTTAGTAGAATTTGGCTCCTGTCTTTCACCAGGATTACAGTGGGAATGGACATTTCCAGGTCGCCTATGATTTGATGCAGGACTCTCGCCACTGCCTTCATATTTATTTATCATGAAGAAAATTATAATAATCTATGCCAGAAGACAGTAAGTGTGGTTCTGTGCAGATGGAAGATTTATTTTTATTTCACTTTACTCCACTTTTCAAAATTTCTGGGATAATAAGACAGTAACAATAATGGTTTTCTCTTTTTTATCTTCTTGATCCTATTGTATCTGCCATTACACTGAGGTGCTTTTTGCTTTGTCAGTTTAAGAGCTGAATAACTAACAATGACCCTGGACAATAATTGTTTTGTGTTTACTACTTAATTTATTAAATTTACTGCTGCTTAACAAGTTTCTATTTTATTGTTAACAATTGAGGGTTCAACACAGAATTGTTTTAAAACCATTTCTAGAGAAGCAAGAGATTTCCTTTTTTTCACATTTCATTATTAAAACACACCATGATATTTATTTCAGAATGTTTGCTTTCCCCCAGCACAGAAAGTGTTTGCATTTAAAAGTAACCATCAGTATGAAGCACTTCTGAAGTTAAGGAAGCTATGTCACTTACAACCAAATGTTTCTACTTAGCTCTGTGGAAACCAAATTCTCTTCCAATTTGATCTTGAACTTTTCAAATGTGTCTGTATACCCAGCAGTATAAAGTCATACCCTCCTCATCAACACCAAGACAAAGATGAGAAATAACACACCAAGTTGAAGAAGTGGACTGTGTACTGGAGGCAGATTCAGTTTCTCCAACACTGACTAGAGCAGTATTCTCTGCCTGCTGCCTACAGAATCAATAACATGCTCAATTCACTGCAGCGTACTGTATTAGGTAGACAAGAAGAAGGAGAGGAAAATGGTTAAATTAAGAAAGAAAGCCATAATGTAAAACTAGCAATGACTTTTCCATTGGATTGGTAGTTTCTGATTCATTGCCTTTACACTGATGAGCAGGACCATTTCAGCTTTCTCTTATCTAACTTTCTGGAAGAAAATAATGGAAGATTAACAGCTACCTTTCAGACTGTATTGGTAACTCTATTTTATTTGCAAGTAACCAAAATCTAATTTACCTTGGCTGAAGCAAAGAAAGAGATTTATTAACTCATATAAATAGAAAGTCTAAAGGATGTAGCAATTTAGGAATGGCTGGATCTTAGGGTTCAAATAAGTTTATGAAGTCTATATATCTGTGTCTTTCAGCTCTGCTTTGTTGGTGTTGATGGTCTCAGGCAGGCTCTCCCCACTGTGGCAAAAACCCCCACAACTCCAGGCTCACATATTAACCATTTAGTAACTTCAGGGACAATAGAGTACCTGCTCTGGTAGCTCTGGCAGAAAACACAAAGCAAGATTCTGTTTGGTCTGGATTGGGTTGTGTGCCCACACCCATGGTGGGAGGACACGGCCAGCCTAGCCCAAAAGACAGTCTATTAACAAAAGAATGAAAAAGGGATGTTGAACTGGCAAAACCAATGGACATCTCTACAAATGCCCAGCTCTCTTACCCTTGAACCATGCCTCCTTCCTTGGTGGGTGAAATTTCACTGTTGTCTTCACAGTGGGAGTACATGGCTTGGACAATTGATGCCACAGCAGCAACCCTTTCCAGCCTGAAGGAAAGATAGAGAAAGAATTGCTATGCCTGGTGGGCTGAACACTAGGCTAGAGCTTCCTTGCCAATCTTTGTGCATCTACGATATCTGCATATACTGCCATCCCATTGTATTATAATACCTGCCAACCTGCGTGTCTTCTTCATTGGGCTGAACTTCAAAGTATGGAATCTGGCTATTCATCTCTGTCTTGTGAGTGTTTAGCCTAGTGTCTGACACTTAGTGGGTACTTACATGTCTGTTGCATAAACACATAGGTGTTAAGTTATATAAGTTTAAAAAAGTTTATTTTAATTATCATCAGAATCATGATCAAAATTAGAGAAAAAGGCCCTATTAATTTTGTTCTAGAATTTATGTGCCAAATATTTTAGTATTAAAACTTTCATTAATTGTGAGTGTTTAGCCTAGTGTCTGACACTTAGTGGGTACTTACATGTCTGTTGCATAAACACATAGGTGTTAAGTTATATAAGTTTAAAAAAGACAGTTTATTTTAATTATCATCAGAATCATGATCAAAATTAGAGAAAAAGGGCCCTATTAATTTTGTTCTAGAATTTATGTGCCAAATATTTTAGTATTAAAACTTTCATTATTATTATTGTTGTTGGTATTATTGTAGATAGCAATAGGAAGCCCTTAAATTTGTACAGTACTTTACCATTTTCAAAGTGTTTTTACTGCTATTATCTCCTTTGGCCTCACAGCAATCATGTAGATTTTTCAGAATTGTTATCCGTGTATTGTAGATGAGGTATAGTGAATTTAAGACAGATTTCTATGGGTGTGTAGCTAGTAAGCATTCAAACTAGTACAAAAAGTTAAATATTTTTGTTCTATGAAGGGCCCAGTTTATCCCATGGTTCTTTATCATTATGAATAGCATATGGCAGCCTGAAATCCCAAGACACCTGATGATAAAGAAAGGTCTACAAGGGAGGAAGATGTGACAAAAGGGAAGGGTGGGGTCAGCACAGTCACAATGCCATTAACTCATGCTGTATATTAAGGTTTCTTAGATGGAACACAAGGTTTAATCATGTGCTATCACAAGCCATATAACCAGAGACCAGCCAATCATAGAAACCTAGGTCCAAGATCTCCCATGAGCAAGTATATACAGAGCTTTTCACATTGCTGTGGTTTGAAATCAAGTGGCAGTAACATGGAAAGGGAAGTACAAAGACAATGATAAATGGAACGCAGATATAACAACTATACTTTTTTGAAGTTGTTACAACAAGCAAACGGAAAGGACATTCTTGGGGGGGAGGGGAGAGAGGGAGGAGGGAGGGAGGTGTCGGTGATGGGCCATAATAATCATATACATTTTATATTGACAAAAAAAAAATTTTAAGAAAAAAAAAAAAAAAAAAAA
>NW_007734400.1:38691-45817 GCF_000696425.1 Galeopterus variegatus | reverse complement strand
AAAAAAAAAATAAAAAAAAAAAAAAAAAAAAAAAAAAAAAAAGGAACGCAGAGACTACCCACTCCGGAACGCATACCAAGTAGAATTGTTACGAACAATTAAAAAAAATCAGTTTGGGTTTGGCTAGCACTGAAATCAAGATTATTCAAATAGAATATCTTGATATGACTGTAGTGCTCATATCAATGGCAAAAATGTAAAGGTCAAATGTTATCTCAAGGTATCCTTTATGATGTTTAGCGAGGATTTAAATAAGCACAGATGTGAGTGCAAACTACGATGGGCATCAGTAAAGAAGGCATAGCTTAAAGAAGGGAGAGCTGAGCATTTTTAATGTTCTGCCCAGCAAACATTCTTTCTCTCTTCTTTAGAAGACAGAATAAGTCTACAAATCGCTTAGCAATAAAGCCCTTTACAAATAAATCTGACCAAAGTTTCTAGTACCTGTTCCCACCCCCCATCCCTCACTCTGAGAAGCAGGACTCAGGACTGCTGACGATTTTTAATGTTCTGCCCAGCAAACCTTCTTTCTCTCTTCTTTAGAAGACAGAATAAGTCTACAAATCGCTTAGCAATAAAGCCCTTTACAAATAAATCTGACCAAAGTGTCTAGTACCTGTTCCCACCCCCCATCCCTCACTCTGAGAAGCAGGACTCAGGACTGCTGACGTGTAATAGTCAATGTGGAACTCTGTGGTGAAACCTGGTGGCTTAGCAGATCTCTATGAGCAGGGGTCTTTATTCTTGAGTGTGTGCATGTGCTTCAGGGGACAAACGGACATTCCAAATTGAATGGAATTGTTGCGTGCCTAAACTTGGAAGAATTGAAGAAGGGAGAGGGAAAAAAAGCTTTCTTTAGAATATCTAAGTCATCTTTGACAAAGAAGGTTAAGAACCACTGTTGTCGATTCTGGCTGATAGTCCCAATAACACACCTCTTGCATCCAATTAGTCTAAGTCTGGCACATTTAAACTCTGGGATTATTATTAATCATCTCTGATCTCCTATTTTTCCACTCTGTGCCTAATTGTCTATATACTAATTTCAACATTAAATATTGGATTTCTAAAACTATTCTTTTTGTGTGAATGTTTGCATTTATATAGTCTAATATATATGCTGCATTCTACTGTTTCCTGGATTATTTAATAATGTCTAGTTTTCATATAATTACTTTCTTTCTTTATGGGCTAAAATTGGCAATAACTTCCAAATGTACTCAGGTTCCTATTTAAATTCCAGATATCCAGGAACAATATTAAATGAACAATCACTGTTGTTTTTTCCCCATTTACTGTCTTCTTACTTGGTATACATTTTTAACATTGACAAACAAGCCATGTGTAGCTGAGTTAAGGGCTTTCCTTTGTCACACCGAGCCTGAAGCCCCCTCTCTCTTGTGAATACTGAAAATATTTTCAAATTCTTACCCATTGGTAACTGATCACTCTGCTATTCCCTATGACATATGCTTTCTTTTGTTACTATCTATTTCATTTTGTCTTATTTTCTGTTTAACTTTCAGCATTGGAATGGAATGAAAAAATCATAATTCATTCTACTTTGTATTTTTCCAGATACTAAATATAACAGATACTAGGCAATTATCTTTATTTGATTTATCAAGTAAAATATGTCAAGTTTCTCATGACTATCTTTTCATCCATTAAATTTATCATTTCTACCCTATTTCTTCCTAAGAGAGAAATATCTGCTGTAACCAGGATTAGGTTCCATATCTACTACAATCTATAGGTCAAAAACTACAAGTTAGTGATTTCCTATCTCTGTCGCATTACTATCTTTTAAATAGTGGGTCTCAAATTCAAATGCCTATAGAAGCCAGGTGGTGGGTGATATGTCTGTGTATCAATGAAGATTTTAATAATTCCCAGGACGCTCAATGCTGTCATAAAGCAAAGAAGCTAGAAAAATGAACCTCCCTGATGCTGTACTTATATGTGTAAGAAATTAGACAAAATATTATTTCAAGAGAGAATAGCTCATTAGTGGCCTCAATTAGGTTAGTCCGTTAATCTCAAAGAATGTCAGTTCCACTGTGGAAGCCAAACGAAAGAACCTTCATAGACATTCACAGTAATCCAGAAGTCCAGAGGTCTTGCATTATCCTCAGGTATTTTCTGGTGCATCAAACAATCACTGTGAGTTCAAGGGTGCATTTGGGGAAAAGTAACAGCAAAAAGACAATGACCATGGCCTAGCTGGGTATTCATCATGACAGATAAAAGCCTCCACCTGGCACAAAACACATAGACATGGTTGAATCAATCAGTAACAAAGGGAGAGGAACAGCAGGAGAAATGCTTTCCTCATAGCTAGATTTAAGATAAAAATCCAAAGGGAGACTAAACTGGCATAAAACATATTAAAGGAAAATTTAGAACATTTGGATAATCTTGCAAACCTTTATAGCTGTAGGAATATATTCTGTCCTTAGATAAGGCCCAATATATAAAATCAAAGGATGAGTCCAGTTGACTTTAAACACAATGTGAAAATATATTTATGCTCTTTATACTTTTCCATATTTTTTATGTAAGCATGTAAAAACACTGGTTCATTGAATTTTATGTTTCTATGTTGTTGTGTGACATGCAAACATAGAAAAGTCTTTTGTTAGAGTTTTTAGAGATAATTCTCCACGGGTCTTTTGTGTTTCTGTATAGCTTATGACTGAGGGTCCTTTATTCTAGACTATCCTTTCCAGGATGTTTGTATTATGAACAGCTTTGGGTGACAGAGGTAGTGTCTCCCCCTGGAACCAAGGGCAGGTTTGATAACAGCCTTGCAAAGTAGAGGTAGTGTCACCCTCTGGAGCAAAGTGTGGGTGTCCTTACTGTTCATTATAAGCAATTTGGGTTCTCTATGTCCTGTGTTCTTTCCCTGTAATGCATTATATTGTGTACGCGGCTGCCATCTGACCCTCTTCATTTTGCTATAGGGATTTGGGCTCAAGGAATCAGTGTGTAACTGTTGATAATTTGGCTTTTGTTATTGCTATGAGTAGTAAACTATTCTTTGCCTTTGACCCAGGGTCTTAAGTCCTCTATGCATATCCATAAAATTAGAAATCTCAGACCACTGACAGATCTTATAAAGTTTATTGACTCCTTAGAGTATATTTTAACACCCTATTTGATGAGTCAACAAAAAGCACATACTCATACTGCATAACTCTGTACTTTACTCTGTGATTAAAGCATTTGGCTTCTTTTATTTATTCTTGTTTTAAATTCTACTCTTATTTGTCTTGTGTGATTTACACTGAACTATATCTCTGGTCCCTTCTTAGTGGCAGAGAGTCATTTATTCAAGCCACCGTTTTCTCAGAAAAACCATAGTTTGAAAATTAGCACAGTTTAATTGTATTTCTAATTGTCTTATCTGCTAGACTGTAATAGGTTTATAGTTACTTTCAGAGCCAAGGGATTTGCATATTAGCTGTTTTAGAAATATTCAGTCACTTAGAATTACCACAGGAAAAGGTTATCTTTTCACCTGCTTATATTTCCTTAAATAAAATTTGAATAGCATCTTCAAGAATTAGGATGATCACACCTGAAAAGCTTAAAGTAAAGATGGAGAGGCAAGATCACTTGATGAAACTAAGCACAGCAATCCCAATCGTTGGGAAAAAGGACGGAGGGAAAACACCCCAGTTGTGAGGTAATGTAAAAATGTCTGCTCAATATTAATCTACTGATTAATTCATAATCTATGTTCTACATTAGCATGGGTTAACTATTTCAACAAATATTGACAAATCTCAGGTGCAAACAGGGCAAGTCTTGTTGTTTCCTGGTCCAATATGGGTTGATGGGCTGGCTCAGGCTCCAGAGAATCCTTCAGGGGCCTAGGATTCATCATTCGACTCTTCCATCTTCTCAGGTCTCCTTAGAAGGTAAATCTTCCATATAATATCGTCAGCCCAGAGAAGAGAAAGAGTCACAAGAGGTGAGATCTGCCTCTGACCATTGTGTCAGAGAGGGTTTCTTGGGAATCATGTTTTGAGATAAAGATTTTTGTTCAGGAAGTTTTTTTGGGAAATGCTCTTGGAATCCAAGTCTGTGGGAGAATGAAGGAAGCATGACTGGGCAGAGAGAAAATATGAGCAGTGATGAAGTCAAAACAAAGGCCTCAGCAAACCCACAAGGGAGCTCTGGAGCTGAGATGGCCTCTCAGAGTTGTCCAAAACTTAAGTTAAGGAGTCAGGTCTTTATATTCACGTATGAATAAGTCATTGAATGTGGGCTATTCCCAAGAAGTAAATGTAATCTGTTGAGGAAGGAGCAGCTCTCTTTAGCCAGAAGCCATCGCTGGAGTGAGTATTCAGCTGTGAGCTGTGATGAGCTGTAAACACTGACAGCGGCTATGAGTACTTTGATCCTAAAGAGGAAGATCTGGGTGGTACGACACAGTGTCCACTCCAAATATCCCAGCTGGGAGTTGATTCATGTTATTTCTGTCCACATTACATTCATGAGAACTAGTCACATGCTCCCAATAACATCTAAGGAGTTTAGGAAATGTCTAGTGCAGTGCTGCTCAAAATAGCTGTTCTACTAAACCCTCGATACTTAATGAGAATGTCAATGAACACATTACTTCCTCCATCAAGAAAGTCTTTCTGGGGAAAAAATGTTAGTTGAACTTAACTGTGTGCTTAGTGATGTGATTAATTTATATACTAGTCTTAGTTCCTTATAGAATCATGGACTAATAACAATATATAGACTAGCACCTGTCCAAGGACCACAGTTTGAGGAGCACAGGTACCGTGATGTGCCTGAGAAGGGCAGAGTGCCTGAATATGGTGAGCATTAATGATCGCTTCCATGTTCTGGGATTCCAGCCAACTTCTACCTGCGCCATTCTGCTTTGTCCTCAGTTTGATTCACTCTCCCTACATCTCAATTATTTTTACAATCTGAGATCACCTATTGCCTTTGCTTTTTCTTTTGTGATTTAATTGATTGTGAGATGCTGCTCTTGCTGCTGCTCATTTTCCTAACTCCTGCAGCTCACAGGGAATGTTACAAACTGTGGCAAAAGGACTTGTGGAAATTATTCAACAGAGCACTGGGACAATGACATTGGGGGCAGATAGTGTTTAGGAGATTCTGGAAAATCGGAGAAAGGAAATATATGTGCACATATATTTTGTTTAAATGTTTATTCTTTTAAAAGGCCAGTTGTTCCTCCTTCTGATCTTTCTCCTATTGTTAGAAAATAATTAGCCCCCAAATTCTTGTATTATGTTGACTGGGGTGATCTTGGACTGTGGCAAAAGGACTTGTGGAAATTATTCAACAGAGCACTGGGACAATGACATTGGGGACAGATAGTGTTTAGGAGATTCTGGAAAATTGGAGAAAGGAAATATATGTGCACATATATTTTGTTTAAATGTTTATTCTTTTAAAAGGCCAGTTGTTCCTCCTTCTGATCTTTCACCTATTGTTAGAAAATAATTAGCCCCCAAATTCTTGTATTATGTTGACTGGGGTGATCTTGGAAACTGAAATCAAACAAAGTCGGGATGATTTTCATGTACAAAATAGATTTAGGCATTTTTAACTCTTTGATAGAAAGACTATACTAAAGAGAAAGACTATACCAAAGAGAAAATTATGTAGTGGTTTGAGTACTTTCAGGAAGTTAGAGAATAATTTAGGATTTGGAAGAGTGGACAGAATGACCCTGAATGGTGTTGGTATGTTTGACCAGGCAGACAGCATGCTTATACCACTGGCTACTACAGAATAAAAGGCTCTGTGGTGAGGTCTTATAAGCTATTATTCCTTACTTCAACTGAAGTAAAAAAGTTTTGTGCACTTAATGGTGACAAAGTGGAAACGATCTTTAAAAGACTGCCTCGACTCTTTAAAATTCTGCCTTCTGAGGCAAGCAGCAGAGCACACATGGGGGGCCTGGCCAGAAGCCAAGGGCAGCCCGCCTCTCTGCCCAGAAGCAGACAAGCATCAGAGCAGGTGGGTTCCTAGGCAGGAGCCAAGGGCAGCACCCCCCACCCAGAGGCAGGAAAGAGCACAACAAAAACACCACTTCCATGCGGTAGCCCACCACAGCCACCACCACAGCTACAGCTGCTACAAAATTGACTTGACACCACAGCAGTAACCACAGCCACTGTGCAGGCAGCCCACCAGACCTCAACTGCATTGACATAAAGAGTGTCAAACTTCTCTTCAAATTAATAGGAGAAGCAACTACTCTACTAGATGACCAGAAATCATTGTAGAGATACTAGAAATGCAAAAACCCAAGAAAAATATGCCACCACCAAAAGAATACAGCAATTTTAAATACCACACCCATTAGAGTAGGAAACCCTTGAATGACTGAAAAGGAATTCTGAGCAATAATCATAAGGAAACTCACTGAGATTTGAAAAGACTCAGTTAAACATAATGTGATGAGAAAAAAATAATCCAGAATATAAAGGAGGAAATTTACAAAGAGATTAACACCTTAAAAAAGAATGTAGCAGAACTCATGGAACTGAAAGATTCATTCAATGAAATGAAAAACACAACTGAGAGCTTAAGCAGCAGCCTAGAATGAGCGGAAGAAATAATTTCTGATCTTGAAGATAGTCTTCTCAAAATAACCCAGGCAGGTAAAAAAAAAAAAAAAAGAAAGAAAAGAAAAAAGAATTTAAAAAATGAAGAAAATCTGAGAGAGCTAGCAGACAACCTTAAGTGCACAAACATTTGAATCATGGGTGTTGCAGAAGGGAGGAGAAAGGAAAAGGCACGGAAAACATATTCAATGAAAGCTTCCTAGGTATAGGGAGGGACATGGACTTTCAGATTCAGGAGGCTCAAAGACCCTCAGACAGATTAGACCCAAAAAGATCTTCTCTAAGACACATTATAGTCAAACTGGCAAAGCTCAAAGACAAAGAGAGAATCTTAAAAGAAGCAAGAGAAAAGCATCAAGTCACCTACAAGGGAGCCCCCCTCAGACTAACAGCAGACTTCTCAACAGAAACTGTACAGGCCAGAAGAGAATGGGTTGGTATATTCAAAATACTAAAAGAAAAAAACTGACAGCTAAGAATATTGTACCCAGCAAGTCTAGCAT
>NW_007734400.1:37970-38681 GCF_000696425.1 Galeopterus variegatus | reverse complement strand
AAGGGAGCCCCCCTCAGACTAACAGCAGACTTCTCAACAGAAACTGTACAGGCCAGAAGAGAATGGGTTGGTATATTCAAAATACTAAAAGAAAAAAACTGACAGCTAAGAATATTGTACCCAGCAAGTCTAGCATTCAGAAATGAAGGATAAATAGTATATTTTCTAGACAAAAATTGTGGGAGTTCACCAACACACAGCCAGTTGTTCAAGAAATCCTCAAGGGAGTCCTGCATCAGGAAACCAAAAAATGATAATCACTCATCTTACAAGTTACAGTTCTGTTCAAACTTTCTGTTTTTTTCATAATTCAGTCTTCATAGATGGCATGTTTCTAGGAATTCATTCATTTCATCTAGATGATCTAATTTGTTGACTGACAATTATTCATAGTTTTCTTTTATGACCCTTTTGATTTCTGTAAATTTGGTTGTAATGACACCTCTTTCATTTCTCATTTTAGTTATTCGAGTTTTCTCTCTTTTTTCTTAGTCCATCGAGGTAAAGGTTTGTCAATTTCGTGGATCTCATCAAAGTACCAACTTTTGGTTTCATCGATTTTCTCTCTTTTTCCCCCCATTTTCTCTTTCTTTTATCTATGCTCTAATTTTTATTATTTACTCCTGTTGCTAGGTCTGGGCTTAGTTTGTTCTTCATTTTCTAGTTTCCCAAGGTGCAAAGGTGATTGTTGATCTGAGATATTCCGTTTTT
>NW_007734400.1:36813-37170 GCF_000696425.1 Galeopterus variegatus | reverse complement strand
CTTTTAGCCATGTGAAAAGCATCAGGCATTAGTTATTTGAAAAATATTGGTTTTCTGAGTTACAAAGATCTTCCAAATGTCAAATTTTATTATCATTATCAAAGCATACATTTTAAAAAATATTAACAGCAATTCTATCAAAAATTCTTTATAAAAAATTTTCATTTTTAATTGAGAAATAATAGTTGTACATATATATGGGGTACAATGTGATATTTGTATACATATATACAATGTGAAATGATCAAATCAAAGTAATTAGAATATCAACTATCTTAAACATTCTCATTTCTTTGTGTTAGGAACATTCAATATCCTCTCTTCTAGTTACTTATTTATTTATTTTTATTTTATTTT
>NW_007734400.1:33836-34835 GCF_000696425.1 Galeopterus variegatus | reverse complement strand
TTTTTTTTAAAGAACAAAAGTCTTACCATCATTTTATTTTGCTGTTGTTGATAGCTGCTTAACACCCATTAGTTCCTCTCTGCAGAAGTGAATTTACTGGACAATTACATTACACTTATTTTTGATGATTGGACATTTAAAAACGACATTTAAAACTAATTTGGAATAGCTTCTTTTAGGAAAATCCAAAACTCACAAAATTGTAAATGTTTTTCAGTTCAATTATTGTTGGCATATTAGGTTCTGATTAAATTTGATTAATTTCAAAAGCTGCAGATTTTTGAACATAAATTCAGAATGCAATTACAGATTTTTACAACTTATTATCCAAGAAACCCCATGAAAAGTGCTACTGTTCTGTTGCTAGTCATTCAATGGAAGCAGACTGTAGCTTTGGAAACAACTGTACTAATTTAGATTAAAAATTTCTCAGCTAGTATCCTCAAAGTTGAGCCAGATGGCCACATCAATAAAGTCAACATATCCTTTTCAGTTTCAGGACGGCTTTATACTCTTAAATGTTAATGAGAACACCAAAGAACTTTTGCTTATGTGGGTCATATCTACCAGTATTTCCTGTATTAGAAATTGAAACTGAGAAATTTAAAAATATTTATCGTTTCACTTAAATAACAATACCAACCTCACTGCATGTTAATCTAAGTAACATATTCTTAATGAAAAATCAATCTTCCAAAATAAAAATTAGGAAGAAGAGTGGCATTAATTTACTTTTTGAAAATCTCTAATGTCTTAATAGGAGACAGTTGAATTCTCTTATTTGCTTTTACATTCAATCTTTTGTGATATATTGTTTTGTTGAAGAATATAAGGAATATCCCACTTTGCACAGATGTATTATTTGGAAAAGTGAGTTGTATTTTAATAGCCTTTTCAGGTAATTGTTGATATTTTTTTTGACATTACACTAAATCTTGTTAAGTGATAGCTTCCTAAAAGTTAGTTTCAATGTGAAATCTGAAACCATATCACTGACCT
>NW_007734400.1:30660-32178 GCF_000696425.1 Galeopterus variegatus | reverse complement strand
TCTGTGCCTGACTTGTTTCACTTAATATAATTTTCTCTAAGTCCATCCATGTTGCAAATGGCAGTATTTCATTCTTTTTTATAATAGAGTAGTATTCCATTGTGTAGATATATCACATTTTCCATATCTACTCATCTGATGATGGATATTTGGGCTAGTTCCAATTCTTGGCTATTGTAAATAGAGCTGCAATAAACATGGGAGTACATGTATCCCTTTGGCATGATGATTTCCATCCCTCTAGGTATATTTCCAGCAATGGAATAGCTGGGTCATATGGTAGATCTATCTGTAATTGTTTGAGGAACCTCCATACCATTTTCCATAAAGGCTGCCCCATTTTGTAGTCCCACCAACAGTGTATGACAGTTCCTTTTTCTCCACAACTTCTCCAGCATTTATTGTTCTCAGTTTTTTGGATATTAGCCATCCGAATTGGAGTGAGATGGTATCTCCAAGTCGTTTCGATTTGTATTTCCTGAATGCTGAGTGATGTTGAGCATTTTTTCATGTGTCTGTTGGTCATTTGTATATCTTCCTTTGAGAAATGCCTATTCACCTCCTTTGCCCATTTTTTAATTGGGTTATTTCTTTTTATCTGTAAATTTGTTTGAGTTTCTTGTATGCCTCTTCAGCAAATGGTGCTGGGAAAACAGGATATTCATATGTAGGAGAATGAAACTAGACCCATACCTCTCACCATATACCAAAATCAACTCAAAATGGAGTGCAGAATTAAATATACAGCTTGAAACAATAAAACGCATTAAAGAAAACATAGGGGAAACACTCCAAGAAGTAGGACTGAGTACAGACTTCATGAATGTGACCCCAAAAGTACAGGCAACCAAAGGAGAAATAAACAAATGGAATTATATCAAACTAAAAAGCTTCTGCACAGCAAAAGAAATAATCAACAGAGTGAAAAGATAACTACCAACAGATCGGGAGAAAATATTTGCAAAATATATGTCTGACAAAGGATTAATATCCAGAATAATGTTATTTAAAGTTATACAGTAATTGTTAACTATAGTCACCCTATAGTGCTATGAAACACTAAAAGTTATTTCTCCTTTCTAGCTGTGTTTTTGTATCTCCTGACCAAACTTTCCCTACTTCTCTGTCTCACCTTTCTCAGCCTCTCGTAACTACTATTCTACTGTCTATTCCCATTAGATCAACTTTTTTTAGCTTCCACATATGAGTGAGAACATGTAGTATTTATCTTTCTGTGCCTGACTTATTTTGCTTAACATAGTATCCTCCAGGCTTATACATGTTGCTGCAAATGACAGGATTTCATTCTTTTTTGTAGCTATGTAGTATTCCATTGTGTATGTACACCACATTTTCTTATCAAATTATCAGTTGATGGACACTTAGGTTGATTCCATATTTTGGCCATTATGAATAATGCTACAATAAACGTGGGGATGCTGATACGTCTTCAAAACTCTGATTTCTTTTCCTTTGGGCATATACTCAGTAGTGGAATTACTGGACCATATAGCAGTT
>NW_007734400.1:15558-30396 GCF_000696425.1 Galeopterus variegatus | reverse complement strand
TCTGATTTCTTTTCCTTTGGGCATATACTCAGTAGTGGAATTACTGGACCATATAGCAGTTCTATTTGTAGTTTTTTGTAAAATCTCCATACCGTTTTCCATAATGGCTGTACTAATTTACATTCCCACCAACAGTGGATAAATATTCCCTTTTCTCTGTATCCTCACATGCATTTGTTATTTTTTTGTCTTTCTCATAAAAGCCATTCTAACTGGGGTGAGATGATATCTCACTGTGGTTTTGATTTGCATTCTTTGATAATTAGTGATTTTGAGCATTTTTTCATGTACTTGGCCACTTGTATGTCTTCTTTTGAGAAGTGTCTATTCAGATCATCTGCCCATTTTTAAAAACAGAGTTTTCTTGTTGTTTGAGTTGTTCCTTGCATAATCTGGATATTAATCCCTTGTCAGCCGAATAGTTTGCAAATATTTTCTCCCATTCTACAGGTTGTCTCTTTGTTCCGTTGTTTCCTTTGCTGTGCAAAAGTTTTTCAGTGTGATGTAATCTCGTCTGTCCAGTTTTGCTTTTGTTGCCTTCATCTTATTCATGAAATATTTGTCAGGTCAATGTCCTGAAGCATTTCCCCTGTGTTTTCTATAAAACTAATAAGTTTCATAGTTTTGGGTCTTACATTCAAGCCTTTAACCTATTTTGAGTTGATCTTTGTCAGAGGATACATCAAAAAGTTCATGGAAGGATTTGTATCTTATTTATGTATTTATTGTTATTTTATTTTATTCAAAATATTTTAACATTTGGTATTATATTTTAATTCCATTGTTCCATGAACATTTTGAGGTACCCTCATATATAGGGGTCTAGTTACATTCTTCTGCATATGAATATTCAATTTTCCCAGCACCATCTATTGAAGAGACTGTCCTTTCTCCAACATATATTCTTGTCACATTTGTTGAAAATCATCAAAAATTCTTTTGGTATTGGGATAATATCAAACTGGTGATAGATGTAATTTTTCCAAATTTCTAATTTTTTGCTTCAAAGTTCTAATGATTGAATTGGTGAAAAATACTGTCATTTATTTTCCTAGACGTGATAGTCTCACTGCATTCATTTTTAAGAAAAGGAATGCCAAATATCAAAACTGAAATAATCACAGTTTGTAAGTAATTCATTTTTTGTAAAAATAGTGTTCCATGAACAGCTACCAACTTTAACAATCCCACAACTGATTCATCTCAAGACAGCTATATTACTTTTCTATTGCTGCTGTAAAAACTACCACAAATTCAGCAACTTAAAATAACATCTATTTATTATCTTACAACTCGTAGGTCATAAGTGCAATGGGCTTGGCTGAGTACTTGGCTGTGGGTCCCATCAAACTAGAATCAAGGTGTCTGAGGCTCTTCTATGGAGGCTCTGGGATTCATTCAGGTTGTTGGCAGAATTCAGTTACATGCAGCTGGAGGGCTGAGGTCTCGTTTCTTTACTAGCTGTTGGCTGGGGGTCATTCTCAGCTCTCGAGACCTCCCATATTCTTTGGCTTGTAACCTCCTTTGTCTTTAAATCCAGTAACAACAGGTTGAGTCCTCCTCATGCCTTGAATCTCTCTGACTGACTTTTCTGCCTTCCTTTTAAGGGCTAATGTGATTACATTATGACCAGTGAGTAATCCAGGATAATCTCCCTATTTTAATGCCGGATGATTTTATCATCTGTAAACTCCCTTCACAGCCGTGCCTGCTATACCTTCACTAGTGTTTGGGGAACACCAGGAGAAGGAGAATCTTGCAGGGACATATTTAGAATTCTGCCACTGCAATAACCACTGTCCTCTAGGTGTGCAGCAGAAGAGCTTCATGCCTGCTTCCCATTTTGTCACACACATTATCACAAAGACACAAACAAAAGGACTGAGATTTAATAAATGTAATAGACTTTATTACTTTATCGAGGATATTCTGAAGTGTACTATCTTTTCCCTCTTTCCCTTCTCTTCCTTTTTCAACATTTATTTACTGCCTTGATTCATGCTAAAGCACCCACAATTTTACACGTCATTGCTTTTGCACCAGCAGTGCAAATATCAACACATTGCAACACAGTAGAAAGAGAAAATAACATCTTAGTATTGTAAGAAAAAGAATTTCATCTCATGTACTCCCTGAAAGAGTCTCGGGGATCCCAGTGTTCTGTGGACCAGAATTTGAGAGAATTTCTCCGTATTAATTATTTTGTTCAGTAGTCTGAGACAGGTGTTACTGGGTAACAAATCCTACAAAATTTTTATTAGGAACAAATTTTTATTAGGATTAAAAGAAATGGAGCCTTGACAAATTTAGCAAAGTCTTTAGGCTGATTCACACATACTTGAGTTGTCTGGTGTTGAAAAGTTTTAATTAAGTTAAAAACTATATTAAGAGACTTAATTCTTAATGAACACAAAACAAAGAAAGAAAATATTAACTGTGTTGACTGCATTTGGATCCTGGCAATTCTAAGGCAACTCCAGTCTGGGAAGCCCATTCCAAATCTTCAGAAATACTGACATTTGATGCTTCCGGTGAGTAGTCCATGGGGCCTTAGGGAGCTCTCATGTTTAGTATCAGTGCAGAAAGATTCCCTTGGTCTTCTCTGAATAGGTTAACTCTTGAGAGTAACGGAGATTCCTTTTCAGCGCCTCCTCAGCCAACTCTCAAAACTGGCAATTGTTCTACCTCTCTAAAAGAGGTTAAGAGGTGCAAGAATCCTCTCCTATGTTGGAATAGAAAGGCAAGCTCTCCCCTTTTCCTAGTGTTCACCCTCTCTGTCCTTCTGCTTCTCTTAACAACTCTTGATGGGATAGCATCTTCCATCCCAGTGGGCGCATCGTGGCCTCTGTGTCTACCCTCAGGACCCATCTATGGTACATCCTTGTACAAATCTGTCATCCTGGAGGAGCCTTCTTTACAGCCATAATTTAGGGGAAAACTCTTCCTTTTAAAAATAGGAGCTTTAAATATTTGAACTTTTAAGAAAGCAGCCAAAAATAGTGAAAGTGGTCTTTTAAAATTTCAGGTGTTATGTGAATGTGAAGCTCTACTATTCTTGAATAACTATAATGACAAAGTTTATATGGGAACAGGAAAGGATCCTTAACTATTAATGACTCTTGGTGACTATCCAGGATGGCCTCGTTAGGTGTCATTGCGATAATAAAATCATTGAGATCCAGCAATCAGGGAAAATAGAAGGCAATGGGCCTGCTGTGCGTTATCAGATGAGTCATACTGAAAAGCAACTGTGTCCTCATCTAATATTTTATGTTACTACAAAGAAAGATAGAAAACCAAAAGCTTTTATGAGATTGTGAGCTATGTATAATAATAAGCCTGCTATCAAAACAGAAGCATAGATTTTTTTTTTTAAATTCTAGCTTTCCATCTCATCATGAGAACATTAAAGATATTGTGTTCATCTGCAACCATTATTATCTAAGCAGTCATAAATTCCACATTATATTTAAGTCTGTAAAGGTAGAAGTATGGGTACAGTCCCCTTGCTTACCTGGCTACTAAGCATCAGGGCTTTTTGAAGTCCTGGTTTCACCCCACTCCTCACCACTCAATGCCCAGGCTTCATTTAGCGAAGCTTCAGTAGCCTCCATTCTTCTGCCTAGAAAGTTCTCTGAGGGTCACTGGGAATTGTTTCCAACTTTGTGGGACCAGGAAAACTAATATGAATAAAAGACTTAAATAATACAGAAAATAGCTGTGATGAAATGAACAATTATTATGAGCCAGGCACAGCTCTAAGCAGTTTATTTATTTATTTTTTTATGTTACTGCTTTTTAAATTTGATTTTACTTTATTTTTATTGTATATATTTAAGGTGTACAACATGGATATACATTAATAGACATATAGGTAGTGAAGTGATTACTACAGCCAAGCCAATTAATATATCCATCATCTCACATTATTATATCTGTGTGTGAGGGGGGTGGGGGGGTGGGTGGTAAGAACACCAAAAATCTACTCTAGAAAATTTCCAGTATACAGTACCATATAACTAGAGTCCTCATGCCGTACTTTAGATTTCTAGATTTGTTCAACTTACATAACTGCAAGTTTGCACACTTTGACCTTTATCTCACCAACTCTCCCTCCCCACCTCTGGTGACCACTATTCTACTCTCTGTTTCTATACATTCAACTTTTTTTTTTTTCTTTTTTACATTGCACATATAAGTGAGATCATGCAGTATTTTTCTTTCTGTGTTTGGCTTATTTCACTTAGCATAATGTCCTCCAGTTTCATCTCTATTGTTGCAAGTGGCAAACTATCCTTTTTTAAAGCTGAACAATTTTCCATGTAATTTGTTCTAAGCAGTTTAAATGTATTAACTTAGTTAAGTCTCATGATGACCTGATAACGCTGTAAGGTAATATATTTTCTATTTTACAGACTGAGCAATTTAGGCAGAGAGAAAATAACCAAAACTGATCATATAGAAAGTGGCAGGAATAATTCAAACTGAAGCAATCTAATTCCAGAGCAGTCATTCTTAAACTTATTCTATATAAAAGAGAAAAAAACAAAAAACAAAAAAACATGTGGAAACACTTTAAATTATCTTTAAGTAAGCAAGTTTTTCTTTAAGCAGAACAAATTCCACTGTTTTCATCTTGACATAATTTTTACTGATCCTAATCTTTAAAAAATTATTTTATTTTACTTATTACATTTTATTAGGCCTGATATTCCAAAATCTTCTATTTAGTTAGTTTACCATACCATGAATTCTTTCAGGCCATAAGCATATGAGGCAGTGTTTCTTTACTTCTAAATACTGCATTGTCTTTCCTAGAACAAGGATATTCTCTTACAAAATCACAATTCAACTATTAAAATAAGGAAAATGAACACCGGTAGGATACCATTATTTAATTCAAGTAAATATTCAATTGATCCACTAATTAACTTTATTATTTTCATGTGTTTTTTCCTGGCCCAGTATCAATCATTTAGTTGTAATCTCTTTTGAGTTTCTCTTAATCTGGAAAGCTCTTTAGTAAATATTCTTGTCTTGATCTTGACAGTTTGTCAGGTAATTTTGTGTTATGTTTCTCAACCTTAGCTTGTCTGATATTTCCTCATGGTTGGATACAGCTTTTGTATTTTCAGATGGAATGTCACAGAATGTGTCTTGCTCTGTGCATCACATCTGAAAGCACATAATGTCAAGGTTGTCCTGTTAGGTGAGGTTAACTTTGATCCTTTGGGGATGTCCTCCAGTTTCTTTGCAGTAAAGTTACTATTTTTCCCTCTTCTATAATTACTCATTAATGTGTAAGGAGTTATTTTGAGACTGCCATGAAAATACCCTGTACCTTATCAAATACTCACTTTCTTATTATCTCCACTCCTTATTCATTTGTCTCCTTACTTAACCTTTTGAAGTCTCGTCCCCGCCTTCCACCTTGCATGTCCCCCACCTTCCATATAGATATTTTGCTAAGATTATCAGTGACCTCCTTTTTTGCCGAATCCAGGGGCTTTGTTTTTATCTTCATTTGTGTAAATACCCTGACAACCCTTGATACTATTGTCTTTTCTGTCTTTCTTGAAACTCTTTCATCTAATCATTTATGTAACACATTTTTTAAATTATATTTCTTCCATTTATTTGATCACCTCCTTACTGTGGGTATTTCCCCTCTTGCTATAGTTTTCCCACTCTGAATGTTCTGTTTGAATTTACTTGGATCTAAATCTCTATAAATCAGTGATTAACTCAAATCAATTAAATCGGAATTTGTAGATGTGGCTTGGATATCATATTTAAAAAAACCTCCTCAGATGATTCTAGTTTACATCTGGGCTTGAGAACCACTAATACATGTTTACAGCGATTGCCATTTTCACATATTTAGGATATATTGTAAAGTGAAATTCAGGACACAAAATTATATTTAAAGAATAATCCCCTATTTATTGAGCAGCAGTATAGAATTAAGAAAAACAATATGGTTGCTGAAAAAGAGAGTTTTTGGGAGAGACTTCCTGCCTTTGAATTGTGGTTCTTCAAGCTGCTAGCTCTGTAGCTTTGGCTATTTTATTTAAATTCCCAAAGCCTTAGTTTGTTGTCCTTGTTCTATATCAGGTCACCTGAGATATGAGAAACATCCCCTTTAAACACACATATACAATAACATACATTTTCTGCTGAAAATGAGGGGAAACAGAATATTGCAGAAATGAAGAGAAAGATGAATATTATACATACATGACCTTGAAAGTCCTTCAGCCTTGCCCTGATCTCTAAAAACTCCCCTGCTTCTCTACTTTGGGAAACTCGTTTCTTTGACTCCCTGATAAATCTCAATTTCTCTTCCTTTATGATTCAAAGTAGTTTAAGTCCCTGGCCTCCTCTGAGCTTCTGGAGCTACCTTTGCCATGTTGAACAATGTGCCCTCCAGCTCAGGCCCCACCTGTCGGTGGCACAGAACTGGCAGAGGCAGAGACATTGTCATCTTTCCCTACACCTACTCTCACCGGTCTCTGCAATTAAAGAGTTTTACTCACTCACACCCACCACTAAATTGAATCACATGACCACCTTTAGAAGACAGTCACAATCTTTGCAAACCAACTTTTTTTTGCATACACAAATATATCTTTATATGAAGAGCGTTAGAAAATATTAATAGCATGTATCGCTAGTCTGTGTGAATATAAGAACTCAATGTTCTTTATGCTTTAAAAACATTGTCTGAACGTTTTGCAATGAATGCATGTTACTTTTGTAATAAACAATAAAAGGTAGAAAAAGTTCTGTAGTCCTAACCTCTCACCTGGTTCATTCAGTTCAGTGTTTCAAGAGACAATCCACCAGGCTGATAGAAATTTGTAAATAAGTCTACACTCTCAAACTCGCTTCCTTTCCCACCTACTTCATTAAGCCTTCTTTCATCTTTATTTTTCCTATTATTATTATTATATTATTATTATTATAGATCCTGGGCTTAGTGCTATGGCCAGTCTGTGAAATTTTATATTTTCTTTCTCTTTCTATGCATTTCTATAGTAAGTAACAAGAGAAACATCACAGCATTTAAACAAATATATAGTATGAGACTTGGAGTAAAAAAAGTGTTTGAAGCACCTACCAAATTCAGTAATATATGCGATGTGTCTTTCAACTACATATGTCCCAAAATAATTTGAAGAAAGATGTTTATAATTGCATAGTAATAATAAAACACCTCTGTGTTTGCAGTAGTCGACCACAATGATACCACCTCCTGGTATCAGCCCCTTCTTGAGCAATACTCTTTTCTGAGTATGAACTGAACCTAGTGACTCACTTCTAACATGTAGAATGTGGTAAAAGTGATGGGATATCACTTCTGAGATTAGGTTACAAAGAACTGTAGCTTTTCTCTCTTTCTCTCTTGGTCTTCCTCTCTGGATCATTTGCTCTGGGCAAAGCAAGCTGCCATGCTGTGAGCTTCAAAGCAGATCCTCGCCCAGCCGTGAGCTGATTACAACCCTGGCCAGCAATTTTTTTTGCAGCTGTCAAGAGAATAGACCAATAGAAACTATGAGATAATAAATGTTTTACGCACTAAATCTTGGTTAATTTTGTTACACTGCAAGAGATAGCTACTATAGCCCTTTTAAAAACTACCCTTTAAACATAGTACATAAAGAAGATGTTAAGATTTTATCCTTATTATAGCATGAAATGGTATATCATATTTGTCATAAGCATTTGTGTTGGTATAGTCTACATGTTTGTCATCTTATTGAGTATGTGGTAATATCATAATCATAATATAATAATTTCCGTAGTGATTAAGAATTCATTCTCTAGAGCCAGACTGCCTAAGTCCAATCCCAGTGACCTTAGGTAAATTACTTAGCTCCTCTATAAAGTTGAGAAAATAATAATGTTTATCTTATAGGTCTGTTGCAAGGGTTACATGAGTTCAAACAGGTAAGTGTTTGAAATAGAACCTAACACATAATAAAAAGTATAACAAGTGTTAAATTTTGAAAATAATCATGTTTTCATTATTCCTTTGTTGCTGGGTATTTTAGTTGCATCCAATTTATGTTTCCTTCTTGCTTATGCCACTAATCCCAGCTGCATATTTGCCTCTGGATTTCCTCTTGTTAGGTTTTGTTACAACAAAGTCCCCATGCCTGACACTTCCTTGAATGAATGGCAGTAGTAGAAAGAATAGAAGAATCAAGAGAGATCTGACTTCAAAATCAGATTTTCTACTTACTAGCTTTGCATCCTTGGTTAAATCACTTTCCTTTTAGGTGTCTCAGTTTCTTAGTCTATAAAATGGGGCTAATAGTAACCATCTTTTACAGTTGTTGAAAATTATTAGAGATAATGTATATTAAAATAATGTAAATCAAGTCTCTGGCATATGGTAGGTGTATAATAAATGGGAACTATTACTATAAAACATAGCTACATTCTTTGGATGCTGCGTCTTTTCCTCTAGATCAGGCTCCTTCCTAGTGCCTTCAGCTGGGCCTGCCTTTTTCTGCACACAGTATTCTCCAGAAGGAGTAACAAAGCAAACTTCTTTATTTAAGGATGGTTAATTACTCTCTCAAGTGACTTTAGTAGGCCAGATTGTTTGCATATTAAAAATAATCACTCTTAGAGGATAGCAGGGATAGAATTTATAAAGTCTGTTATAAAGTTTATAACTAGGTGTGCCTAGCAGAATCATCTGTGCATGTTTTTGAAAATACAGTAATTGAGGCTCTAGCAAGAAAAATTCTGATTCAGCACATTTGGGATGGCAGTTGTTTTTAAAAAGCTGCTTAAAGCAAGATGCTAAGAGTAAACCAAATTCTGAGAGCTCCCACAGAAGGTTTTTATAACCTGAATCAGATGAACAAAACTGCTACTGTGTCTGGAATCTTTTCAGCAATGGCTGTGTTTGAAAGAATAATTCTCTCCTTCTCAGAGGAAGTTTGAACATGCAGCACTAAAACACTATGGATTCTGTTGCTTTCTAAACAGAAAAAACATTCTAAAATTTTGTCAAAAAATAAATATTTCAGGAGAGCAAGTGCAGACTCTAACACCAAACATACTCATACAGTTTAAAGCAAAACCTAAACATTGATTATGAAAAAATTTGATAGTTTTTATTTAAATTGTTTTGGCTGGCAATATATTCATTTTAATGGAGACCAGAGGTTCTCAAACTTGAGGGAGCTTCAGAATTTTCTGGCAGGTTTGTTAAAGCACAGATTGCCTGATCTCATCCCCAGAGTTTCTGGAGGGCTGAAGTATAGCCCCTGAATTTGTATTTCTGACACCATTCCAGGTGATGCTGAAGCTGCTGGTCTGGGGACCACACTTTGAGAATCACCGCCACAGTCAAAACCTGAGAATTATTTCCTGTTGGAAGATGGTGACAAAAGTTTGTCTCACCTGTTAGGAAAACATCAATGGAATTCTATGGAAAATCTTCAGAGAGAATCTGTTTGGGGCTCCCTTGTATCTTGTAAAATGTTCAATATTCCCTTCCTGAACATTCCCTTCCTGGAGAAAGAACTGAAACAATGGAAGAACAGGGACTTTTTCCAAAAGAAGTCTAAAGACGTAGAAAAAAAAGAACCCACAATAAATGTTTTTGTGCCCCTTTCAGCAGCTTTTATTATGCAATACAGATAACTAATACAATCAATCATTTCTCAAGTGTTATTGATTTCCCATACTCTGTTGAGCATATCAGACTACATAACATGCCTGATGTCTGTGTTGGGGCTTGTGGTTTCTAAGAGCTCACAATCTTCTTTGACATGCTTACCTGAAGAGAAAAACTGTTGACTCTCAAGTCTGTCAGCCCAGAGAAACAAACCCACCCCTCAAGATCTGAATGCTGAGGGGGTTTCTGCTGTCAGAACTTCCTATCTATCACTCCAGGCTCTGTTCCTGACCATGTGAGGTCTGCTAAAGATAGTTATTTTAAAATCTAATTAAAAAGTTTGTTATCTATTGTAGTGATTGTTTTACTATAAATAAGCAACAGCGCTTGTTACCGGATGAATTATGTACTCCTTAAAGATGTGGAAATACTAACCCTGTGAATGTGACCTTATTTGGAAATAGGGTTTTTGCAGATGATCAAGTTAAGACGAAGTCATTGGGGTGGACCCTAATCCAATATAACTGATGGCCTCATAAAAAGGAGAAATTTCAACATAGAGACAGGCAAGTATTTTCCCTTTTTAAAACTTTTCTAATTTTCTCCCTCTGGTTAGTTTTATTTGGTATTAACTGTCAGGGGAACCAGAAAGTATTTCAATAAATGGTTGATGTGATTTACTCTCCTCTTTGAGTGAAGTAAAAATATTTTGATTGGGTTTTATTTCTGCACTTTTTTTTCTTTTATATGTACTTGCAGCCTTGGATAACACTACTTACACATGCTTTTATTTTCCTGAGATGAAATCCACCTGTCACTATATTTAAGCACATCCAAACTTTATGGGTCTTTCTCCTCAGGTTGAGGCTCTTTTTTGTTTGTTTGTTTGACTTTTTGGTCAACCTGGCATATAGTTTATTTTTACAAATGGTGAGTCAGTTGTTATTTTGTATTTCCCCACTGAAGGCACTTTTTTAAAAAACAAATTTTATTTTCAGTAGGTTAATTCAGAAAAGAAATAAAGATTTTTTTTAAAAATTTATGTTCAAGAGGAGAAAAGAGTCAGAATAGGGAAAAAAAGGAAGACTCCCATCATGTGAAACTGTGGGACAAATTTTCTTTCTGTACTTTACCCACCAATATTTGTCCATCTCTTTCCCTCATTTATTACCTCATTTTGCTCCTCTTTCTCATACTCTAATAGCACTATGACCTAAAGATCAGAATGAAAACAATAAGAACAGTATCTCAAATTTTTTTAATAAAGACCCAAATAATAAAAAACAGAGTTTCCAAACTTTTGTGAAATTCTGAAACCCTCCAAAATTATTGTGTAAGTACTGCTATGTTACAGAAATCCTGGAAATTGAGACGAATTAAATATATTTACCATGACCACATTTTCCATGCATAAGTTCTAGAAAATTTTCACCAAACCTGGCAATTTCTTTAGAACTTTCTAGAATTCACTGGTATAATAATGGAATTCTCCAAATAACGATTTCACTATATTTTCTATTAATTTCAACCTCAGGTAAGGATGATAAATTTTTCTTAACTACACATGAGGTGAAAGGCATACAGTGGTTTTCTGCCTCAAACACTGGTACATGAGAAGAGAGTTGGCTTTTGATCTTCTAAGAGCTGCACATCCTCTTCAAATGTCAGCGTGGCTCTGAGTTTCTGACCAACCTGTCATCTCTAAAATTTACTCCCACTACCTGGCAGGCATATGGAAAGTTTTCTTAAGTTCAAGTGTTGCCTGAAAAAAGAAACCATTTTATTGATTCCACTTTATGCATAAGCAGAAAATAAAGTAATGCAGAGGGAAAAACATTTGTCACTGATTTTGAATTGTGCTAAATGCTTAGATACTTTTTGCCACGGGATTGAATTGTAAATTGAGTTTTAGAAATCCTGACCAGGAACATGTTGATGTTGCTTCAAGGCTTTTCTCTCATTTTTCTGTACAGTTCTCCCCGTTTCTAACCCACTGACCTGATAGGCCAATGTCAGCTGCCCTGGCCTCTGGTTATATAATTTTCGGAGCAAGATTTTCTAGATTCCTCCTAGCTTCTTAGTCATTCTTCATCAAAATCTATAGTCATGTCGTAGGCATCTGTTTAAAAGATTCCTTATCATGACTGACACAGAATATTATCCCCTTTCCTGATCAGTGCGGTGATTTGTCCTCATGGATTTGAGAAAAGTTGGATGTTGTAGATGCCCTGGAAGATATTTTATCCTTTTAAAAGAATAGGAGAATAAAACCAAATAAAAATAGCTGCTTATTATCATCCTCCACTCTTCTTGTAACAATAATTGTTGAGTCTTCCTGGGCTGACAAGGGGAATTGCGTATATTTACCCTCATCTGAACTCTCAGACACAAAGATCTCACACTCTCTGATAAATTGTGTCATTTTATTGTTCAAATGTAGGGAATATGCTAGGGAATATTTTGCCAAATCAGTTATCTGTTTTCCAGCTCTTCTGTTCATCACAAAATAATAATGACATAAATTCTACTTCTAAAAGAAAGATCAAAATCAGAAGCACATTTCTAAGAAAAGCAAATAAAAGCACAAACCCTTGTAGAGCAGTTGCTCTGCTGCTATTTTGTTTCATGCATTTGTTATGCTGTTTTGAGAAAGCTCCTGAGAACCTTCCTGGTATATTGTTTTGACTCTCACAAAAAAGCTGTCCATTAGGAATTGATGTTTTGTTCCCCCCACCGCCACCACCACTGGAAGTTAGGCTCAAAGTGTGACAATTTAATTTAAAATGACATTGCCTAGCATGTATCAGAAAGTGGCTTGTTTTTCAGCTTAGGGCTCGGAAAAGGCTTATCCTAAGAAACCTGCTCATTATGTTTCCTGATTTTTTAGTTTTCGAAAGCAAACTATCTCTTTTGTCACAATTAGATAAATGTGTAGAAGTTCCTTTAGATAAACCACTGATTTGGTTTGTTAAATTGACAGTACCTGGAACCTTTTAGGCAGAAAGGTCTTGTTTAGCTACTCACAACCAAGTCCAGCACTCACCTTGTCCATCAACATATTTCTACACAATATTTATTTCTTCCCTGAGAGCAGAAAAACAGCAGTCCCTGCTTTCAAGGCAGTTAGGTGTGAGAAATTGAGTCAAATAAATGAATAATACGAAGCCTTACATATATACTGTTCTTTCATATACGTACATACCTATGATAAAGTTTAATTTATAAATGGCACAATAGATTAACAACAATAATTATTAACAAAATAGAGCATTATAACAGTACACTGTAATAAAAGTTGTGTGACAGTGGTCTCTTCTCTCTCTCTGTCAAAATATCTTAATGTTTTTGGACCACAGGTGACCACGGGTAACTGAAAACATAGAAAATGAAACCTCAGATAAGGGTGGACTACTGTACCAACCACCTGTTTCCAAAAGCTTTTTAAAAGTTGCTGTGCCAGTTTACATTCCCACCAGCAATGCACGAGAGATTAAGTTTCTCTGCATCCTGTCCAGTATTTGGTGTTATTAGTACCTTTTTTTTTTTTTAAGCCATTCTGATAGGTGGATAAAACCACATTCTCATTGTGGTTTTTAGTTACATTTTCCTAACGGGGTAATGATGAAATTCTTCTCATGTGCTTATATGCCATCTGTATATCCTCTGTGGTGAAATGTCTTTTCATGCCTTTGCTTTTTTCTAATTAGATATTTATTTTTTTCCTGTTGAACTTTGAGAGTTCTTTTTATATTCTAGATATAAGTCCCTTGTCAGATTGCAAATATTTTGCAAATATTTTTTCCCAGTCCTCAGTCTGTCTGTTCATCCTCTTCAGGGAAATTTTCTCAAGCGAAAGCTTTTAATTTTGATGAGGTCCAACTTATCAATTTTTCCTTTCATGGATCATGCTTTTGGCATCAAGTCTAAGAACTCATTGCCTAGCATTAGACTTCGAAGATTTTCTCCTATGTTTTTTTCTAAAAGTTTTATAGTTTTATGTTTTACGTCAAAGTCCATGATCCATTTTGAGTTAATATTTGTATAAGATTTGATATTTAGGTGGAGGTTCATTTTTTGTCTGTAAATGTCCAACACCATACTATCTTGATTACTATATTTTAATAGTATGCCGTGACATCAGGTAGAGTTATTTCTCTCACTATAGTCTTCTTTTTCAAAATTGTGTTAGCTCTTCTAGGTCCTCTGCCTTTCCATATAAATTTTAGGATATTTTATCATGACATATGTCATGCATACAGAAGTATAGATAATGCATAATGTAAAAGTTAAAGGATGGTGAAAAATCTCAAATCGACAAGTTTAAGAAATAGAACATTACCAGTATTCTTCAAGTCGTATGCATGCCCTTTTCAATTATACTTCTTCCCTTTTATTTTAGATTGTAGTT
This sequence comes from Galeopterus variegatus, assembly GCF_000696425.1. Taxonomy (NCBI): domain Eukaryota; kingdom Metazoa; phylum Chordata; class Mammalia; order Dermoptera; family Cynocephalidae; genus Galeopterus; species Galeopterus variegatus. The sequence goes on along the minus strand of NW_007734400.1, from coordinate 16,351 downwards.
CAAGTATTCCTTTGCTTTTCCTTATATCTTTACTATTTTATAGTACATCAAAACTATGCATATTTTAATTTCACCTGGTTTGATCTGTATGTAAATTGGATCATTCTACATGTGTTCTTCTAAGTTTCTTTGTTTTCTCTACATTTCGTTTTGGAGATTCACTGCTGTTAATGCATATAGCTCTTGTTATTGGTTCATGAAGCTTCATAGGACCCCATTGTGTGAATATAATGTAATTTACTCATATAATTATTTGATAATGATTATTTGAATTATTTCTTTTTTTATATTACCAAAAATTAGGCTGTCAATGTTTTTGTTCATGGTGTTCATATGCAAGAAAAATCACTAGGATTTATACCTAAGAGTGAACTAACTAGGTCATAGGGTAAGCACATCTTCAATTTTACTACATACTGACCTAAATTGTGTTCCAAAGTGTATGACAGATGCTACCAAGTGTAACTTGATATTTCTTTTAAAATATGTCATATATCTTTCTTTTAAAATGTATTTCTTTTGATTCTTTTGAAAGGCTACAGAATATTTCATTAAGTGAAGAACTCATATGTGGGAATAAACAAAGACCACCCAAATGACAATGAACAGTTGGTGTTTATTCAGAGCTTGCTATAGCAAAGGAGTCAGCCACCATCTCTTATGTTTGGCAGAGACTGAAAGGCAGGCAGGGCAGTAGGAACACTTCATAGTGGAAAAAAGGGAAGACCTCATATATGCTCTGATTGGCAATTACAGGCATGGAAAACTGCAGGCAGTTAACAAAAGTGTTACA
>NW_007734400.1:14108-15460 GCF_000696425.1 Galeopterus variegatus | reverse complement strand
GTCAGCCACCATCTCTTATGTTTGGCAGAGACTGAAAGGCAGGCAGGGCAGTAGGAACACTTTATAGTGGAAAAAAGGGAAGACCTCATATATGCTCTGATTGGCAATTACAGGCATGGAAAACTGCAGGCAGTTAACAAAAGTGTTACGTAATTGGTTTGGAGACCAAGTTTTACTTTCTCTTGGCTGATACTACTGAGTTGGGAGCAGAAACAAAAAATAGGGAAGCTGGCAGTCATTTACGAAGTTCTGACCGTTCTGGACCAATTGCTACAGAGGGTGTCATTTGCCTTCCTGGACTGGTGCAGTGGAGGTTGTGGGTCAGAGTTCTATTGTCATTTATGGTCTGGCCACTGTCTTTATATTCAGTGTCTCATGTAATATATTAAACCATTCTTTTTTTCAATGACATATAAATATTTTTTCATGGTTTTACTATTATAAATAATGCAGGTATTTCAGCTTGTTAACACAAATATGCAAATCAACAGAAGTGCATTTTTTGTTTCAACAGATATTCTTAACTTGTCCTCAAATCTGTCATTCTAGTTTACCTACTTGTGCAATTGTGAATCTTTATTTCAGATAGGTGAGTTTGAGATTGCTCTTTTTTCTAAAATATCAGTTGAAGAATATCAAACTAGCCTTATTCTAATGGCCTGTTAACATTTAACGAGACAATTTATTATTGAAGAAGCACACAGGGCAGCTGTAAAGCTGATGAATGGAGTAAATCAGCTGGGTTGTTTTTCATAGAATGTCTGTGTCATAACTCACTATAGGAGAGCTTTGGAAATTAGGAAGATTTCATAATCTAGTTAGAAACAACAAAAAATACTTTTTAAAAACAGTACAAAATGAAATACCTGGAGTGAGAGGTGAAGAAATGAACAATACTTTAAACACAATCAAGGGAACAGATATCGGAGGAGATGGGAAATGAGATATAGGCAAGAGATAAAGGGGCTTTAAAATTCAGAAAGAGAATTGGAGTGGAATGGAGTATAAACATTGAACACAGTGAAGGTGGTTTTTGAAAAAAAAGTGATGCAATTCAAAACCATTTTTGAATGCCTGCTTGTGAAACATCTTATGCTCTGGGAGGTATTAAGAAAATAGCAAATCAGAGGTTCTAATCTCAGAAAACCCACAATCTGTATCATATGGAAAATATTATGTTGCAAGTAGGTGGAAACCAACTCAAACTGGATTAAAAAATAAGGAGAATTCTTCTTCATGTAATTTCAAAGGCTAAAGGAAAAGAAGGCTTCAGGATGGTTTGAAACTAGTTCAAAGTCAACAATCTGGGAGCTGTTTTAGTTATTTTTTTTTCTCTCCCTTCCAACTTCTGT
>NW_007734400.1:12008-13222 GCF_000696425.1 Galeopterus variegatus | reverse complement strand
GGAAAATATTATGTTGCAAGTAGGTGGAAACCAACTCAAACTGGATTAAAAAATAAGGAGACTTCTTCATGTAATTTCAAAGGCTAAAGGAAAAGAAGGCTTCAGGATGGTTTGAAACTAGTTCAACAAAGTCAACAATCTGGGAGCTGTTTTAGTTATTTTTTTTTCTCTCCCTTCCAACTTCTGTAGTGTTAGGGTCATTGTAAAGATATCTTTCCCCTTGGACTAGCTTCTATTTCTACCAGCAGCTCCTAGAATTATCTTTTCTCCTAAGCCATTGAATAAAGACCTTTGTGGACCTGAGTTTCACCTTTGTGGACCAAATTGGATTCCTATGTCCCTCTGTAAACCAACAACAGAGGATGGGAACATGTTATTTGTCTAGACCAGTCAAGGTTCACATCTGAAGTTTGTGAGTTGGGACAATCCCAGCCAAACCTCACGGCTGTAATGCAATGGGGAGGATGGGTTCCTAAAGGAAAATCTGGGTGCTATCAAGAAAAGAGGAAGGAAGGATTGATTTAGGGGCTGGGTTGGCAACTAAGAACTGTTCACTATACAAGACTGGTTGAGAACAGTACTCAATTTGCAAATAATTCCAATACAAGGAAGAACGTAGTAAATGCTGTAAAATTAGAACAGTATGTATGGAAATAGTTCACATTTAAATGAGGCTGTTTTGTGTGAATTTCATCCAAGAAAGCTCCCATACCCTTTGTGTTATTTATTTAGTGTTTTACTATTGTTAAATGGCAATTTTTAAATAGGGCGAAATCATGACTCATACAGATGTAAAAATAAACCTAAGTTAAATAAAGGTTTTATTTGACTTACTAATGAGAAAGTCACTGAGGTGTTATAACAAGTTAAAGGAGAAGTCCAAAAGGCAGAAGCCTATTTAGAGAAAAGGAATATTGAAGGGAATGTGGAAAGGAAGGCAAAACTCACTAGGGAAGCCAGGTGAACCTCTACCTGATGGGACAGAATGTGCATGTCTACAGTCAAGAATTATTTTCTATTGCTATCAGTTATTAACAATTTACAAGAGTTACTCAACAGCTTCCAAAGAATCACAGTTATATAAAACAGAAGGGTGAGCTAGAGAAAATGCATAGTTTTCTTCTGAAGTACACATTTGCCCTACACTATGTGGTGGCTGTAACTACAACTCACATATCCAGGTTAAATAAGAAAGCAAATGAACAAAAATCGCT
>NW_007734400.1:5802-10598 GCF_000696425.1 Galeopterus variegatus | reverse complement strand
CATTTAAAGAAATCCCCACAAGCTTAGTGTTAAATCATTGGAGTTATTTAACCCAAACGTCACTTCTCTATATATTTCATTAAGCTTGTCTGTAGCTTTGAGATAAAAGTGTTTAACTGAACCAAAAGAAATAGAGTCCGGACAGAGGTCAGAAATGTCAGCTCATTGTACTGCAGGGGATGGTTCTTGGAGAACATAAGGAAGTTGTGTCCATGGAGGGGCAGTGTGGGAGAAAGACCATCCCCAGCTGCCTCTGCCCACTCTGAAGCATCCGTCTGCTTTCAGGCTTGTCTACAAAGAGATTCCCAAGCTGTTTGCCACTACCCAGAGAGAGACCCTACCAGAGTGAATGTGCCTTTCTTTGCTTCCTGATCTTTCCATGATTTCTGGAGAAGAAANAATCCCCTCGGAGAAGAAAAGGCATTATATATCAATCCTGAAAAATGAGCAAGTCTAAGATCTAAGAAAAATGTCTGTCCTTTTGTCTTTCTGTTACTTTCCCTTTCTCAGCAATCAATACCAGTATCTCTCCATTCATCTGGAAGAATGTCACATAAAAAGGATGACTCCTTTGATTACCCTATAGAAATAGGTTGTCAATTCTTTGTATTCAATAAATGTTGTTCCTTAAAAAAAAGAATTTAAAAAAGGCAATAAGACAATACAGTGGCCAGATTTAACTCAGGACAATCATTAGTAGCAAAATTACATAATTGGTATTTTTAAAACCTTATATATAAAAAAATAGAAAGTCACAAATGTAAACATTTAAAGAAATCCCCACAAGCTTAGTGTTAAATCATTGGAGTTATTTAACCCAAACGTCTCTTCTCTATATATTTCATTAAGCTTGTCTGTAGCTTTGAGATAAAAGTGTTTAATTGAACCAAAAGAAATAGAGTCCAGACAGAGGTCAGAAATGTCAGCTCATTGTACTGCAGGAGATGGTTCTTGGAGAACATAAGGAAGTTGTGTCCATGGAGGGGCAGTGTGGGAGAAAGACCATCCCCAGCTGCCTCCGCCCACTCTGAAGCATCCGTCTGCTTTCAGGCTTGTCTACAAAGAGATTCCCAAACTGTTTGCCGCTACCCAGAGAGAGACTCTACCAGAGTGAATGTGCCTTTCTTTGCTTCCTGATCTTTCCATGATTTCTGGAGAAGAAAAAAGAACAAAATATGTCATGTTTCTCAAGAATGGGGCAACAAAGATGAATCTTCAAACAAATATAATTAAGAAGTTTGAATCATTCTCTCCTAAAGAGAACACCGCTCTTTAAAATTTGCTCTTGCTGAAGAAACAAGTGCGAATGCTTGCTTTCCATTTTTCAAGGTCCAAAGCCCTCATATACCTCAAGGAATTCACATTAAAAAAAAAAAATGCTAGAAAGGGCCTGAATGCCTGTTTGAGCCTAGACCCAGCAACTTAGGCAATCTAAACACAGCTCACAGGTAAAGGGGACTGTGAGAAGATGCTCCAATTATGATATTTTACTTTCTCCCAGACAGAGATACGTTTTTTTCCCCTTGTGATTGTTAATGTTTCCTTCTAAATTAAGCGTATGTGTTCTTCCAACTCCAATTTCAGTTTGAGTGGAATCCCTGCTGTCCTTTGTCCTTCACTAACCCAAAAGGGGCCAGGGAAATGGGATGTGGACCAACCACCAGTCTTCTCCATGAGCCACCATCTCCAGAAATTTCCCTAAATTGCCAGTCTGCAATGATGGACACCAAAGTAAGCTTATCTCTGAAATTATGTGGGCACTTTTTCCCCATTCATTTTGTAAATTTCTCAAACTGCCTGAAAATCAGCCGTAAAACATACTTTTGCATTGATACAGCTGATGTTCCAAACTTCTTTTGTGTGGCCTATATTCTACAGAAGCTTCCACTCCACAACTCTCTCCAATTATTCTACAGGTGCCAAAGGCTCTGAAAAGCAGATGAGCTCAAAGAGTTTTTGCTGTTCGTTTGTCTCCAGAGTTGGAAACAGCTGCTACCTTGACTTTATCACAGAATAAATCAATGTATATTATCTAGAGTCGCTCCTTACAGTTTTAGAGACAAGTACCTTTGCGTCTGTGATTTCATTCAGATTATATTTTAAAAGTACAGTATCTCTAAGATAAAATAAGTGAAACAGAAAGATGATTAAATATACAGGTTGTATATTTTCTATCAATAAAAAAACCCATCATTTTAGTTTTGACTTGCTTGAAAACTGTTTTAGTAATATTATTTATAGGTTTCCATCAAATTTTTCATGTTTGCACTTTGAGTGTAAAAAGGGAATACAGTTTTTTGGAACAATGAATGAACATCAATAAGCATCAATTATTTCAAGAAAAAGATCATGTTTGTCCCTTAATTAGCTGAAATTTTTTTCAATTAGTCTATGATTGTAACATTTGGCTTTGCCAAGAGGGAGAAGAAATCTATTATGATAGGCCAATACACTAGGAAAGTTTCTACAAAAGTCAAACTAAACAAATATTTTTATTTATTTTCAACTTAATTAATTGAAATTCTTATATGTAACTTTTGGCAGATTGTCTTTGGATCAAGAAGCAAGTGGGAAATTTATCTGGATTATTCTTCCTATTTCTTTAATAAAGGAAGGAAGGTTTTCCTATGTAGAGAACTCACTAGAAATTAAGTCTAATCTATTCTATAATCTAAATTTCTTTAATAGAAAACTCCTCCCTGAGATAGAAGTATTTCTTCTAACCAATACTACTGCAAGGTCAATCCATTACATTTTTCTCTCTCTCTCTCTGTCACACACACGCACACACAGACCCCTCAAATTTTTTTTTTTAATTTTTCAATATATTTTTTAAAGATAATTAGTATATTGAATATTATATAACGGCATCATTTTTGTGGCCTTCTGTCAATTCTTCCCTTATCCTTATTTTAGAGTACTATATATATTTTGTCAGAAAGCTGGCAGCCTCTAGGATTTGTCTCTGAAAACAGCGCCACATTTGTTTTGTTTTGTTTGGATATTTAGTACAGTTGGAGAATGAGATACTTCGATTTATCAAATATTCTGGTTTGTAAAGAGTGAGCGCATGCTATACAAAATAAAACCTATCAGTAGCGAAGTTTATCATCTCAGTCAAATTGTCTCCCCTCTTCAGAATTGCCTTTCAAGGGCCCTAGACTCAAGGACTTAACTTTGATTTTTCTTTTACTTTTTCTTGTGATTCCCATCTATTGGTATGTCATGACTCTGTTCTGTAATATATCTCGAATTCATCTTTCTTTTTTTCTTTTTCTTTTTTGTTATACATACATGTGAGGTACAACGTTGATTTTCAATAATTGTGTACAATGTGTGGTGGTTAGATCAGTATAGTGAGCTTATCCATCATTACAATACACAATCATTCTTTGTGTCCATTGACCAATTCCTCATCAGCCCCACTCCCTCCCTGTCTCCCCTCCCCTTTCCCACCTCTAGTTTTCCAAAAGTTTAATGTGTTACTGTGATTGTTGTTTCTTCCTTTCTTTCTCTCTGTCTCTCTTTATTGTTCATTTGTTTATTTATGGATTCAGCTCCCAGTTATGAGTGAGGACATGTGGTATTTCTCTTTCTGTACCTGGGTTGTTTCACTTAGGATAATTCTCTCCAGGCTCATCCATGTCATTGCAAATGGTAGAATTTCATTCCTTTTCATGGCTGAGTAGTATTCCTTTGTGTATATATGCCACAATTACCTTATCCAGTCATCCACTGATGGACATTTATGTTGGTTGCATCGCCTGACTATTATAAATAGAGCTGCAATAAACATGGAAGTGCAGGCATGCCTTCAACCTGATGTTTTCCAATCCTCTGGATATATCCCCAGGAGTGGGATTGCTGGATTGTACGGAAGTTCTATCTATAGTTGTTTAAAGAACCTCCATACTGTCCTCCATAATGGCTGTACTAATTTACAGTCCCACCAAAGGGACAGGATTCCTTTCTCCGCATCCTTCCCAGCAGTTTTTATTCTCCATCTTTTTAAAAATAGCCAGTCTGATTGCAGGTTGAGGTGATATCTCAGAGTGGTTTTGATTTGCATTTCGCTAATCATTAGTGATGTTGAGCATTTTTTCATATACCTGTTGGCCATTTGTATGTCTTCCTTTGAGAAATGTCTATCAGCTCCTTTGCCCAGCTTTTAATTGGATTATTTGTCTTTTTGCTGTAAAGTTGTCTGAGCTCTTTGTATATTCTGGATATTAATCCCTTGTCAGATGCATTTTTGCAAGTATTTTCTCCCATTCTATAGGATGTCTTTTCACTCTGTTGATTGTTTCCTTTGCTGCGTAGAAGCTTTTTAGTTTGATATAATCCCATTTGTTTATTTTTTCTTTTGTTGCCTGTGCTTTTGAGGTGTTATTCATAAAGTTATTGCCCAGTCCTAAATCCTGGAGTGTTTCCCCTATGTTCTCTTCTAGGAGTTTTAAAGTTTCAGGCCTTATATTTAGATCTTTAATCCATTTTGAGTTGATTTTGGTATATGGTGAAAGGTACAGATCAAGTTTCATTCTTCTACAAATGGATTTCTAGTTTTCTCAGCACCATTTATTGAAGAGGCAGTCTTTTCCCCAATGTATGTTCTTGGTGCCTTTGCCAAAGGTCAGTTGGCTGTAAATATGTGGGTTGATTTCTGAGGTCTCTATTCTGTTCCATTGTTCCACATGTCTGTTTTTATGCCAGTACCATGCTGTTTTTGTTACTACAGATTTGTAATAGAGTTTGAAGTCAGAAAGTGGTATGCCTCCAGCTTTACTTTTTTTTTTTTT
>NW_007734400.1:0-4802 GCF_000696425.1 Galeopterus variegatus | reverse complement strand
CGGTCTGTATGTGGGATCCGATCCCTCGGCGGGAGCGCCGCCATGCTCCCAAGCGGCGCACTGCAGCAGTGCGCCACCGGGCTGGCCCCAGCTTTACTTTTTTTACTCAGTATTGCTTTGGCTATTAAGGGTCTTTTGTTGTTCCATGTGAATGTTAGGATTGCTTTTTCAATTTCTGTGAAGAATGTCATTGATATTTTGATGGGAATCACATTGAATCTGTAGATGGCTTTACTTTGTACCTGAAATAATTCTTCTATGCTGGACTCCCTACTTCTTCCTCTATGGTATTCTGTTGCCTGTCAAATAAATTAAAATCCCTCACCCTAATTTTAGGACAATCCACTTAACTGTCCTATTGTTCTTATCTGGGTTTGGGACTGAGATACCCTCTTGACATCTCAGTTTTATGCGAGGACCAGTATGATCCCATGTGCATGGATGTAGCAATGAGAATAACATGACCTAAAGAGGCTTTTCTTTTTTGACAGAAGGGAAGTTAATCAGATGTGACCTGTGTGAACCAAAGGTTAGGTGCAGACATGATGCTGCATATCTAAGAGGAGGTAGCAGCAAGAGATGAAGCTGTGATCTTGGGGAAGTTACTGAACACTTATAGATTGCTGAATGATTAGATGGAGTAATGCATGTAAAACACTGAGAACCATGCCTTGTGCATAGAAGGTACTAGCAATGGTTGGTTAACATTTTCATCCTCTCCTTCCCATAAAGAAAATGATCCATAGAGATATGTATGAGGTACTTCAGAAAGTTCATGGAAAGATTCATAATTTTTTAAATTCTATTTTCCCATGAACTTTTTGAAGTACCCTTGTATATGTAAATTGTCTTTATTTCTCTGCCAGAACATTATAGACCTTCTGACACTTAAGTTCCCTTTTTGGCCTTTTTATGTAAAGTGCAGTGTCTATACCTTTCATATAGCTGTTAACTGAGTTCACTTCTTTAAATCATGCTCAAGTCCATGCAGAACAAAACTGTATGTGTTTCTGTAAAATCTGATCAACTCTTCTGCATTTTGGAAGATGCAAGCTCTGAATATGGGATGATTATGCAATAAAAAGTTGTTTATTTATCCCAAATAACCAGTACTTATGATAACAATGGGAGATCATAATTCACATTCATGAAACACCATTTAAGCTGCTGAAAGCTTTCATTTCTTTTGCGGAAATATTTAGTGTCAAGTTTGAGTAATAGGTGAAAGATAGAAAGTGTTTTTTCAATCTCNAACTGTATGTGTTTCTGTAAAATCTGATCAACTCTTCTGCATTTTGGAAGATGCAAGCTCTGAATATGGGATGATTATGCAATAAAAAGTTGTTTATTTATCCCAAATAACCAGTACTTATGATAACAATGGGAGATCATAATTCACATTCATGAAACACCATTTAAGCTGCTGAAAGCTTTCATTTCTTTTGCGGAAATATTTAGTATCAAGTTTGAGTAATAGGTGAAAGATAGAAAGTGTTTTTTCAATCTCATATATATTCTCTTGTTACTTCAGGGCTTTGTTTTGTAATATTAAGAACTGATCATAGATGTAGCAGGTATACAATATCAAATTAAACACTGGAAAAGGAGACATTTTAGAAAATTACTCTCCCATACTTGAATGGGGCAAAATAATAAAATTGTGATGTTAATGTTGGAAATAACTACAAAAAGTCATTGAATATATCTTCCCTGAAGAAGGAAAGTTGATCTAAACAGAAATCTGCCTTGGAAAGCAATGCTCTGTTAAACAGAGAGAGAATCATGCTTCATTTGCTAAAATTGACACATGGATCTTCATTTAAATATTTTCTTCCTGATAGAAAGTCTTAGTTTTGAAGCAGCATACAATAAAGTAAAGGCTTCCATGTATTTTGTTTTTGATTTCATGAAGATTTGTACATCTACATGTTAATTGCAGATTGGGAAACTAAGCTTCTGAAAAAATGTCTCAATGGTGACACTGAGAGAGGTTAAGTACTTCATTCAAGGTAGGGTGAATATAAACACTCAATTTACATTCAGGTACATTTTCCAGTACTTTAAACTGCATTTATGTATGTATTTATACTGTGGAATGTATTTATGTATGTACTTATGTTGTGGTAGGAGTACTTAACATGAGACCTACCATGAATATAAACACTCAATTTACATTCAGGTACATTTTCCAGTACTTTAAACTGCATTTATGTATGTATTTATAATGTGGAATGTATTTATGTATGTACTTATGTTGTGGTAGGAGTACTTAACATGAGACCTACCACCTTAATTTTCAAGTGTACAAACATTATTGCTTACTACAGGTATAATCCTGTACAGCAGATCTCTAGAGCTTAAATGAAACTTTATGCACATTGATTAGTAATTCTCCATTTTCCCCTGTCCCCAGCTCCTAGTAAACATGATTCCACTATTTTATTCTATGAATTTGACTATTTTAGATATGCAATATAATTGGTATCATGCAATATTCCTCTTTCTGTGACTAGCTTTTTTCACTTAGCATAATGTCCCTCAAGTTTCATCCATGTTGTCACAAATGGTAGGATTTCCTTCTTTTATAAGTCTGAATAGTATTCCATTGTAAGTATATACCAATCTTTATCATACATTGGTTGATGGACATTTAGGTTATTTCCACATCTTGGCCACTGTGAATTGTGCTGCAAAGAAAATGGGAGTACTAACATCTCTTCGAAACCCGGATTTCAGGTTTTTTGGGTAATACCCAGAAATGAAGTTGCTGGATTTTATGGTAGTTCCATTTTTAATTTTGGCGGGAAGTTGTAAACTGTTTTCTCTAGTGGCTATATCACTTTGCATTCCCACCAACAATATGCAAGTGTCAAGTTTTCCAATTTCTAATTTCTTCACATTCATGCCAACACTTGTCTTTTTTTTAATGACCCATCTTAACAGGTATAAAGTGATATCTCATTGTAGTTTTGATCTGCATTTCTCTGATGAATAGGGCTGTTAGCACCTTTTCATATAGCTGTTGGTTATTTGTATGACTTGTTTGGGAAAATTTCTATTCCTTAGCCCAATTTTCAAATTAGTTAATGAGGTTGTTTTTTTTGTTTTGCTTTGTTTTGTTTCTTTAACCATTGAGTTTTGGAGATTAGCACATTATCAGATAGATAGTTTGAAAATATTTTCTTTGATCACAGGTTGTATTTTCATTTTCTTGATTGTTTCCTTTACTGTGTATAAGTTTTTTAGTTTAATGTAATCCCACTTATTTATTTTTGTTTTTGTTGTCTCTGTTTTTGGTATCATTTTCATGAAATCATTGCCAAGATCATTGTCATGAAGCTTTTCCCCATGCTTTCTTCAAGGAGGTTTAAAGTTTTGGGTCTTACATTTAAGTCTTTAGTCAACTTTTAGTTGATTTTTGTGTATGGCATAAGAATCCAGTTTTATTGTTTTGTATGTGTATATCCAGTTTTCCCAAAACCATTTGTTGAAGAGACTATCCTTTCCCCATTTTGTATTCTTGAGATCCTTGTCAAAGATTAGTTGACTGTATGAGTATATACACAAGTTTATTTCTGGGCTCTCTATTCTGTTTCATTGCTCTATATGGTTATCTTTATGCCAGTGCCATACAGTTTTGAAAACTGTAGCTTTGTGATATATAATATATCTTGAAGTCAGGTGGTGTGATGCCTTCAGCTTTGCTCTTCTTTCACAAGATTGACTTGGCTATTTGTGGCCTTTTGTGGATCTATATGAATGTTAATATTTCTTTTCCTATTTCTGAAAAAAATGCTGTTGGAATTTTGATAGGAATTGCACTGAATCCGCAGATTGCTTTGGGTAGTATGGACATTTTAACACATTTAGACTTCTAATCCATGGACACAAGATGTCTTTTCATTTGTTTGTGTCTTATTTAATTGCTTTCATCAATGTTTTATAGTTCTCAGAAAACTCAGTCAGGCTTTTAAGATGGCGACGGGTCTAGAGCAGCCGTGCCAGGAGACAGCGCGACCCTGAGAAGTGTGTGCTGTGATACCAGAGTACTNTGGCTGTAACTACAACTCACATATCCAGGTTAAATAAGAAAGCAAATGAACAAAAATCGCTGTACCTGAAAAGGCATGGAATACATCAATATATTTTTCCCCCAATTATGCAATTATGGGTGTAAATTTTAATGCAAATCTTTATTATGGCATGAAGGTTTTAAATTTTTTTCACAGAAGATATATTCTTTTATTTTTATAACATAAACAAAGTTATTTTGATTTCATTTTCAAATGTCAATTTTCTATTTGCTGACTCCCTCTAACCCCAGAATTTGTACCAAGTAATTTAGCATTAGAGTTTCTGTGCATCTTATTAGTTTATTAGCTATATGTTCCAGTGAAGGGAAGAATGGTATATAATTTAAAAGGCATTTGTAAAACAATTTAAGAGGCAATAAGATGCCTGGTGACCTGAGATAAAGGCTGTGCCAGCTCCACCCCCTCCCACAACCAGGCAAGCAACAGATCATGCCAAAACCATAGTGCTTAAGAAAGATCTTGAGAAGATAGACGAACACAGCAAAATACTTACCACCAAGCTCCACTCCCTAGAAGGGAAATCTCAAAGCAATTAATTTGAAACACAACAGAGAACACATACCAAATCCCCTCGGAGAAGAAAAGGCATTATATATCAATCCTGAAAAATGAGCAAGTCTAAGATCTAAGAAAAATGTCTTGTCCTGTTGTCTTTCTGTTACTTTCCCTTTCTCAGCAATCAATACCAGTATCTCTCCATTCATCTGG
>NW_007734399.1:93225-93829 GCF_000696425.1 Galeopterus variegatus | reverse complement strand
CACACCTACTAATGTGCACTATGAATCCATATATTTGGTTTTTGTTTTTACAATAAGAAGCAATCGAGAAAGATAATGTGTAAAAAAAGAGAAATTTTAGAGGTGGGGAAAAGATAAACTTTAGGCATTTGAAGAATTATAAGAAAATGGATACTTTTATACTTGAGAAATTTTTCTTGATATATAAATAAGGTAAGTTCTCCATCCTTGAAATAGTGAATAGAAATATAATGTATTTCCTTGCTGATCACTGATTGGAATGAGGTTGTGGGATCCTGGGGAAGCCAAGCACAGCGGAGTTCTGAAATGTGTCCCATCCAGTTCAGTTAATCTAAGACCCTCAGGCCTGCCCCCAAGGATGGTTTATGCCATGGAATTAGGACAAAGTTATGTTCTGAGCCATTAATTGAGCTGGTAAAAACAACTTTAACAGGTTAAAATTCAACCTTTTAAGTAGAAAGAGGATGAAATAAAGAATCCCCGTGAAGGGGGAAAAAGCTATTGGCTGAAAGAAGAAATAAAAGCTGAAATATTGATAACAAAACACTACTTATCAGAATCCATAAGATACATGTGAAGCAGTGATAAAGGAAAATTCATAATT
>NW_007734399.1:48894-92660 GCF_000696425.1 Galeopterus variegatus | reverse complement strand
ACACTACTTATCAGAATCCATAAGATACATGTGAAGCAGTGATAAAGGAAAATTCATAATTGATAATAAAATTCATAGTTTAATTCATAATATTATGAATAAAATTCATAATAAAATACAATATTTAAATTTAATACAATTCTAAACTTAAAAAGCAGGAAATATCACAACAAAACCAACATAAAGCAAGCATAAAAAGGAAAATATAGTTACAAAAGCAAAATTAATGAGGTAGAGAAAAGAAACCTGATTTTGAAAAGATTAATAAAATAGACAAATCACAAGATAAATTGACAAAGAAGCAAAAGGAAAAGTAAGTAGAAACATGTAACATAAGAAATGACAAGAAGCAAACAATAAAACAGTCGAAATATTGGAAAATATGAGAGGCCACCTTTCAGAGCTCTATGCAAATGAACTTGAAAATCTAGATAAACTGACTAATTTATTAGAGAAAAACAGATTAACAAAAGTAATCCCATTTGAAAATGTAACATGAATAGACTAATTATAACAGACAAAATAAAGAATGTTATCAAGGAACTGCCATACAAAAGCACAGGCCAGATGGTTTCAAAGGAAAAATCTAACAAATTATTGAAGACCAGAGAGAGTCCCAATGTTCCATAAATTGTTCCAGAGCACTGAAAATGAAGGAAAACTTCCAAATTACTTTTGTATATCAAATATACCTGAATCTGATAGACAGTATCAAGAAATTACAGACCAATATCACTTAGGATTAAGGAAGTAAAGCACTAAATAAAATATTAACAAAGAGAATCCAATATCACATTAAAGAAATGAGACACTATGATGTGTTATTTATTACATGAATGCAAGGTTGGTTAAATATTAGAAAATCCATTAATTTAATATACGATATTAATAGATCTAAGAAAAAAATATGCAACTATCTTTATAGATGTTGAGCAACTCTTTGACAAAATTCAACACCAACTTCTGACAAAAACTATCAAGAAAATAGAAATTGATGGATGTTTTTTAACATAAGATATATAAATATTAATTAAACTTAATGTGTAAAGTCTTGCCGTGGGTTGAATGTCCCCCCAGAATTCATTGAAGCTTCATCCCCATTGTAACAGTGTGATGGGAAATCTGACTATGGTATCTGAAGGGTACGGTCGTTTAGAAATGATTGGATTGCAAAGACCATGATCTCATAATGGATTAATCTGGTCAAAGGCAACCACTCCACTTTTCTAAATTATTTTATAACTTATGAAGAAAATATATATTGCTTGTGTGATTGAATGACAAAATTTACAAATCATGCTTTCTCCTTTCCCCCCAACACACACCAAATGTCCTGAAAGAGGTTTGGATTTTCGGGAAGGTTTCCAGGTAAATTAGAACTCATTCCATTGAAACATGATATAAAACCACCATTAGATTAAGTTTATTGTGATAAGATATTTAAAATGGGACATTTTTTGCTAAGGTGATAAGTATCCAGAATAAAATAGTATGTTGGAAGGATTTCTATATTCTAAAGTGAGTCATTGGGCTATATATACAAGATTTTTAAAGAGTATGGCCAAAAATCAGTTTATCAGACCCTGGCCAGTGAACTTTTCAAGATTATAAAAGTTTTAATGCTGTAAGAAAAGAGTTAGGAATTAGATAGGATTTCCTTAAAAATAACTGATGATAAATTATGTGTCATACCACCACCATAGGAGAAAAGGGGAGATATTTCTCATCTCCTCTCTCTATATAAGAGGAATTCAAGCACAGTACATGCCAACCTACTTAGGTGTCTTCTAGCACTTGGGAAATACAGTGGACTTAGGTGTGAATCACACCTGAAAGTTCTAAAGAATGATATTTGACTGAAGCAGTCTGTTGCCAACAAATTAGAAGACCAAGGTTTGGGAAGTGTCTGTACTTTCTTCCACTGATGTTTGACCAAAGATGCATATATATAACCAAATGTAGACAGTGCATATGTAAGAGTTTGCTTGGAGGGACAAAGGAACCCCAATCCAACATATCTCAGAGACACTCTCTTTTGGATCTCAGAAAAGCACTGTCCACAAGGGTCATTGAAGACAGTAAGCCAGAGAGTATCTCATCAGTCTCAAAAAATACATATGAATGATTCTTTAGTGATGGGATAACTCTAAAGAACTGCAAAGCATCCTATGCCTCTGCCAAAGTTAGAAGTCCTTTATATGGCTTACAATTCAGTCAAAGTCATTACTGTTCCTTTCCTTCTTTCTTTCCCTGCTTTGACCTTGACAGAGCAGAGGCAGCCTAGTTATTGGGAAGAGGGAAGACATACAGCATGGGGGTATGGAGGAGCCAAATGTAAGCATTTTCACTCTATAGGCTTCAAACTTAAAGTGCCTCTCAGCTGGAAGAAGAGAAAAACCTTAACATTTTCTTCTCTTTCCTCTTCCTTTATTTTCTTTATTTTACTCTGGTAAGAACACTTAACATGAGATCTATCCTCTTAATAAATTTAACGTGTATAACATATTATTGTTGATTATAGGTACAAGGTTGTACAGCAGATCTCTGGAACTTATTCATATTTCCTAACTAAAATTTTATGTCTGTTCAGTAATAACTTCCCATTTACAACTTCCCCAAGCCCCTGGTAACAACCATTCCAGGCTTTGATTTTGTGAATATGATTATTTCAGATACCTCATATAAGTGGAATGATTCATGCAGTATTTGTCTTTCTGCATCGGGCTTATTCCACTTAGCATAAATCCTTGAAGTCCATTCATATTGTCACACATTGCAGAATTTCCTTCTTTTTAAAGGCTGAGTAGCATTCCGTTGTGTATATATGCCACTTTTTTCCCCATCATTAATGTCAATTTAGGTTGTTTCCATATCTTGGTTATTGTAAATAGTGCTGCAGTGAACATGGAAGTGCTAATATCTCTTTGAGATGCTGATTTCAATTCTTTTGAGTATATATCCAGAAGTGGGATTGCTGGATCATGTGGTAGATCTATTTTTTAATTTTTTGAGGAACCTTCATAGTGTTTTCCGTAGTAGCTGCACCATTTTGCATTCCCACAGTGTGCAACTGTTCCAATTTCTCAATATCCTTACCAGCATTTGCATCAAAGGAGAAATCAAAAGGAAAATTAGAAAATACTTTGAGATAAATGAAAATACAACATACTGACAACTTTTGGATGCAGCAAACATTATAAGAGGGAAGTTCAGAGCAATAAACACACTAAGAAAGAAGAAAGATTTCAAATAATCTAATTTTACACCTCAAGAAGCTAGAGAAAAGAAACCTGAACTTTAAGTTAGTTAGAAATTTTAATTACTGTGTTGAAATGAACATATATTAATTACTGGACTGAGAATGTATATTATCTAGAAGACAGCAAATGAGCCCTCCTGAAGTTTTGCCACTTCCTGAACTAGCCACACAGAATGATCTGAAAAGCAGCTGTAAAAGGAAGATCAAGTTGGTTTTTGATTGCACCCTACTACTTCTTCTCCTTTAACATATCAATCATATCATAACTGAAAAAGATTAAATATGTGTGAGAAAATCAAATGTGTGTCTGACAGCTTTTAGCATCAGAATGAGATAGTTGAATTTCTTCGAATTTTGTTTTTATATTTTATAAGTATAATGGCTAGTAAAATCTATGTTTGTTCTCTTCATTATTTTCTCTCTCACATTTTATTTATCTAGGTGTGAAACTTAGCCTCTTCTTTGGGCATTAATAATTACTTATAATTACCCACTTAATGCTAGTCTACAGGAGCCTGAATAATGACTTTTTACCAAAAATTTGGGGGTCATGGATGGGGAAGAAGCATGTAATTACATTGCAGCAATAAGCAACTCCATTTGCAACATTAGGTGTCTCCATTTCTGGAATGTTGTTCAGCCATCTCTTCTTCAGGAAATTTCCATGGGTCTTTCAGCCAAATCCCCAGCCTTATACTGTTTTCTCCCTCAGCCTATTCTCCCACGTTTTTCTTCCCTTCATTATCCATAATGAACAAATTATTTTCTTTATCATCTAGCACAATGGGAACATCTACCTATTGTTCAGTTTCCTGTGGGATTCCCCGAGGTGAATCCTGTCGTCCTTGTTTTATAATTTACCAAATTTGAGAATGTCTTGCCTCTCTGGACAATACTCTAGTTTTCTTGATTGAAGTGCAATGGAAATTTCAAAATGCCAAAAGACTAAGACCAGTGCAAGGAGACCATATGTCTTTGTTCTCTGTTCATTTCAATACCTCTGAAAAGTACAGATATTCTTTGCAGTGTTTTCAGCCCTCTGTCTAAAGAAGGGAGTTCTGGGCTATAGGAATGACTTTCTTTCTCCTTAGTGATGAGGGGCCCCAGCAACAGAAGGGAATGCCTTCCTGTAGTAGAAATCTTGAACTGATGATGTAAGCCATTTACAATTTCCTTTTGCCTTGTATATACACAGGAACAAGGTATTATCTAATAACTTCTTTTAGCCAGCCATAGGAAAAAGAGAAAACAGGATTCAAAATTGAATAGAATTTTAATCAAAGGAAAGTTGGCAATCACTCATTTCTCCATGATGTGACCTTGAAAAGGTATAAGGATGTTTAGTCTACCTTGATTCAAGCATAATTTATCAATCTTCTCTCTTCCCATAAGAATAAAAACATTTTTTGGTTTATGTGACTGTGCCATGGGATGACCCCCTGTAACAGGGGTCAGAAACCTATGGCCTTTGCATTAGCTGCCTATTTCTGTAAATAAAATTTTATTGGAAACAACCAAGTTCGTTCACTTACATATTGTGTATGGCTACTTTAGTGCAACAATAACAGAGTTGAATAGTTGCAACAGAGATCCTATGGCCCACCACATAAAAAGATGTACTATTTGGTCCTTTAACAAAATATTTGCCAACTTGTACTATGCAAAAATCTTTTATGTCAAGCATTTTATGAGATACTTTTTTTTCCAAAGACAGTTCCCACCCTAAGCTGCTGCCAGCCCTTAACATAAAATTTTGCTTTGTTTCATACAGATACAGAACATGTTAGAATCCCATTCAGGCAGCAGGACTGCCTTTAATGTGCAAATAAATCACTAGGAGGAACTTCTTATAATGCAGATTCTGATTCAGAACTTGTATAAAAGAGCATTCTCAGTTAATCCTCTCTTGGTTATCCTGCTATATAGATATGAGGTAAGATCCAGCACAGCTTAGCACTAATAAACTACACATATATAACAGTATAAATAAAATATCATATAAATTATCCATATTTTAGAGAAGAGAGAAGAAAATGTTTGAGAAATATTGTCTGTGACATATCTATGGCATCATAAACATGTCTTAATAAGAGATGACAGAAAAGTGTCATGGCAGTGAATACTTTTATTAAGATGTTTCCCCTAAAGATAATGTTGGTTTCATTGTTAGGGTTTATCTATATTCTTGTAGAGAAACTACATATCAGAATCCCATTCAGGCAGCAGGGCCTCTCTGCCTTTAGTGTGCATATCAATCACTTGGGGTTCTTACAATGCTGGAACAGGACTTGAGATTCTGCATTGCTAACAAGCTCACTTGTGGACCACATTCTGAGATGCAGACCTCTATTGATCTTTTTCCTACTTTAGTGTGGTAGTCAGTCTCCAAGATGACTCCGAGTCATCCCACCTTGAGAATTCACCATATTGTGTGGACCCCTCCCACATTGTGCCAGGGTTGGCCTGTGCGACCATTGCCATATGTGTGGTCTGTCACTTCTGAGATTAGATTAGGAAAGACTGTGGCTTACCTCATGTGTGCACATTCTCTGTCTCTGTCTGTCTCTCTTTTGATATCTCTCTCTCTCTCTCTCTCTCTCTCTCCATCATTCCCTGTGGGGGAAGCCAGCTGCCACATTATGAGGTACTAGTATAGAAAGACCTATATGGTGAGAAACTGAGTTCTGTGGCCAACAGCTACTGAGGACCCAAGGCCTACTGACTATCATGGGAGTGAATTTGGAAACAGATCCTTCACCTCAAGGTGAACACTGAGGTGAATGAAGCCCTGTCTGACAGCTTGACTGCGACTTTGCAAGAGACCCTGAGCCAGAACCACCCTGCTAAGCCACTTCCGGACCCCTGGCCCTCAGACACTATGTGAGATAATACATATTTGTTGCTACTTTAAGCTGCTAAAATTGGGGGGAATTTGTTATGCAGCAATTGGTAGCTAATACCATTAGTTAATGATTTTACAATATCTTTATGGAGAGTCTGGTCTATTGAAAAAGAACGGTAAATTTGCAGTTATTTGTGGTAAGTTGAAAAAGAAATAACTAATACCTTCTAACTACAATGTCTTCTCACTTTCATCATCATACTTTAGTCTCACTATGCTCATAAAAGGTACAGATGGAGGGACCATCATTCCCCTTGCACAGATTTGGAGTTGGATAGATCCAGAGAGGCTCACTGTTTGTCCAATATATAACAAGCAAGTCAGCCAAGCTTGGACTGGACCTCCGTTTTTTCATATTTCTACCCCCATTGTCTCCTTGTCCTGAGACTACCCAGCCTCCGCTTCCCATTTCTATTCAATAGTTGGTTGGTAGCCAACTAAATAGGGAAGCTGAGAAGCATTTAAGAATTTACCTTTAGGCTATAATACCTAATGTAAGAGTGGGAACTGTAATGAAAGCTACCAGCTGGTGTATCACTTGTGCCATTATTATTTTATAAAATACTTTATTAATCCAGATAAACTGTCATATTTTGTATAGCTCAATACCAAATTGGCAGGTCTTCTAACAACTCTTCCTGTATCAGCTACTTGATAAAAACTGTGTCTGATACGATTGTATATTAAAAGAAACATTCAGAAGTGAGATGGAATTCTGAATTCACAGTTTCTTTAGTGTTTTGGAAGAACCCACTTAGAGCTTATAAAACTTTATGAGTTTGGAGATCATCTGGAAAAAATTAATAGTCTGTTGAAAAGGTTTATAAACTAACAAAAAAGATGGTGTGGTTTCCACATTCAAGAATGCACCTATTCAGCTGAGAATTACTGGTACCTGGTTATCTGGGATCTATGTTGATTTCTGAGTCACTAGAAATATTTCTTTATGACTATAGTTTTAGTCTTACCCTTAAATATTTGGATTAAAGAAAGCATGAGACTTATGATATTGATGCATTTGGCATCATTTTATGAACTGGAAAAAATATTTGGGGGAAAAATTATCACTCGAGCTGAGAAAATATTGATCCTTAGAGGATTTATACTATTATTTCTAATTTTTTAGTGTTGAAATTAGGCAGGCTGGCCAGGGTCCTACTGTTGCCACCCACTAGCTGTGTGAGACGTGGTGACAGTTGGTAAACCTCAGTCTCTCTGTATTATTAATGTTACATTCTTTATAGTGTTTTAAAAAGACTTAAATAGCTCTATACTTGTAAAATATGTAGTATAGTGCTTAAACTTTCAGCAAATGCTACATGTTATTGTTTAATAACAGTTTCTTCAATGATAACAACAAGGGAATGGGACCATGTCTTTCTTACTTGCTATAAATTCCTGGAGAATAAATCTATAAAAATGATAGTGAGAAGGAAAAGGGATTTGAAAAATTAAATATAAAAAATCATTTTAAATTTACTAATTTTAACTCACATTGTTGAGGAATAGGTCATATCAAACTTTTGGAGGAGACTGTATATACTATAAAGTACATACCAAGAATATTTCAACATTCTTTTAGTCCATAAGACCATTTTCCAAAATATTCACTAGTCACTTAATATATGTACTTTTGAGAGCTAGTTACCTCATTTCTCTATTTAAGTTGTAATGAATACAATAATCCTTCCCTACATGACACTTTGGAATATGAAGCCTGATTTCTAGTTTTATAGCAGGTTTATATTCCTGTTAGAATATCTGAGCCTTCCATTCAGAAGGATGCAGATGAAATGTGATGTCTTTGTTAATGCTTTACTCAAATTCTTCAGGCAGACTCAGGTTCCCCTTAACCTTGTATTCCCCTAGATAACATTTTACAACTGTTCCTATTACACCATATTCTAAACATTATTTACATACTTATTTCTTCCACTTGATTGTAATCACATCAAAAGTACAAAGTTTAAAATTATCTTTTTGTTTCATTTTTTTGCAGAGAAGGGGTATATAAATATTACAAACTTAGTGAATAAGGAAAGAAATAAATTTGATTCCTTAATATGGAGTAGAGTACATAAAAATACATAGTATATTGATGCTCTACCTATGGACTTCTCTATTATGAAATAAAAAACACAATGGAGAGCTTGGACAACAGGCTAGAGCAAGCAGAAGAAAGAATTTCAGATCTTGAACATGGTCTTTCCAAAATAACCCAGGTGGACAAAAAAAGGAAAGAAGTATTTTAAAAAGTGAAGAAAATCTAATAGAGCTAGCAGACAATGTCAAGCACTAAAATATCCAAATCATGGGTATTCCAGAAGGGGAGGAGAAAGGAAAAGACATTAATAACCTATTCAAAGAAATAATAACAGAAAACTTCTCAGGTGTAGGGAAAGACACAGAACTTTAGATCCAGAAAGATTAAAGTTCTACAAGCAGAGTCAATCCAAAAAGATCCTCTCCAATACACATTATAGTCAAACTGGAAAAGCTTCAAAAAAAAAAAAAAAAAGAGAATTCTAAAACCAGCAAAAGAAAAGCATCAAGTCAACTATAAGCTCCCCCCCCCCAACAAACTAACAGCAGACTTCTCAACTGAAACACTACAGACCATAAGAAAGTAGGATATTTTCAAAATACTGAAAGTAAAACATTGCCAGCCAAGAATTCTATACCCGGCAAAATTATCCTTTAGAAATGAGGGAAAAATAAGGTATTTATCAGACAAAAAACAAATTGTGGGATTTCATCACAACATGACCAGCCCTGCAAGAAATTCTCAAGGGAGTCCTGCATCTGGAATCTGAATAAAGATAATCATTGTCATGGATACACAAGAAATAGCAAAACCTGCCATTTAAAAAAATGTAAATGAGAAAGAGAAAGAAGCTAAAACATACCACATCAAATTCCAACAAACATTGAAGATGAGAAATAAAAGGGGAAGAAGTGAACAGACAATATATAAAACATCTAAACAAAAAGCAATAAAATGACAGGAGTAAAACAATACTTGTCAATAACAATCCTAAATGTAAATGGATTAAACACATTCAAAAGACACAGACTGATTAACTGGATTAAAAAGACCCAAATGTATGCAGCCTTTAAGACACCTACCTCACCTGTAAAAACACACACAGATTAAAAGTGGAATGATGGAAAAAGATATACCATGTAAACAGAAACTAAAAATGAGCAGGAGTAGCTATTCTTGTATAGGATAAAATAGACTTCAAAACAAAAACCATAAAAAGAGAAGAAGGCCACTATATAATGATAAAGGGATCTATCCAGGTAGAAGACATAACAATCATAAATATGTATGCACCCAAAACTGGAGCACACAGCAAACACTCTTAGACCTAAAGAAAGAGAAAGACCCTACCTAATAAGATAAGAGTAGGTGACCAGAAAACCCCTCTCTCTGCATGGGACAGATCTTCCAGGCAACAAATCAAAAATGAGACACAGGATTTAAACTACACCTTAGACCTACTGGACCTGGCAGATATCTACAGAACATTTCAGCCAACAAGTACAGAATATACATTCTTCTCATCAGAACATGGAATATTCTCCAGGATAGGCCACATATTAAGTCACAAATCAAGTGTTGGCAAATTTAAAAAATTGAAATCATTTCAAGTATCTTTTTAGACCACAGTGGGCTAAAACTTGAAATCAATAACAAGCAAAACTCTGGAAACTATACAAATGCATAGAAACTAACAACAGGCTCATGCATGACCTACAGAGATCCAAGAAAACATTAAACAGGAAATCAAAAAAATTCCTGAAACTATTGAAAATTAAGATATTTCATACCAAAACCTGTGGGATACTACAAAAGCAGTACTAAGAGGGAAGTTTATTACAGTAAAACCTTACATTAAAAGAAAAGAAAGGCCTCAAATAGATGACCTAATGCTACAACTCAAAGAACTAGAAAAACAACAATCCAATCCTAAAACTAGTAGATGGAAATAAATAATTATGATGAGAGCAGAACTAAATGAAATACAGAACCAAAAAATGATAAAGAACATCAATGAAACAAAAAGTTGTTTTTTTGAGATGGTAAGTAAAATAGACAAACCAATATCTAGGTTTACAAAAAAAAAAAAAAAGGAGAGATAATCCAAATAACGAAAATCAGAAATGAAAAGGGAGATATTACAGCCAATACCAGAGAAATACAAAGAATTATTAGAGACTATTATGAACAACAGTATGCCAACAAATATGAAAACCTGGAGGAAATGGATAAATTTCTGGACACATACAAACTACCCAGACTGAACCAAGAAGAAATAGAAAATCCAAGCAGACCAATAACAAGCAACAAGATTGAAGCAGTAATCAGATCTTCCAACAAAGAAAAGCCTAGAATTCTAAAACATTTAAAGAGGGAGTAATACTAATTCTCAAAATATTACAAAAAATTGGAACAGAATTTATTCTCCCAAACTCATTTGATGAGGCCAGCATAACCCCAACACCAAAACCAGACAAAGATACAACAACAACAAAATTACAGGCCAATATCCCCTATGAAGATAGATCCAAAAACCTTCAACAAAATATTAGCAGTCAGAATACAGCAAAACATCAAAAAAATTATACACTATGATCATGTGGGATTCATCCCAGGGATGCAAGGATGGTTCAGCATGCACAAGTCAATAAATGTGATACATCTTATCAACAAAACCAAAGACAAAAACCATATGATTATCTCAATAGATGCAGAAAAAGCATTTGACAAAATTCAACATTACTTCATGATAAAAACTCTCAGCAAATTAGAAAGAAGTTATAAAAGTAGAAGGAAATTATCTCAACACAATAAAGCTATATTTGACAGAGCAATCACCAATATCATCCTAAATGGGGAAAAGCTGAAAGCTTTCCCCTTAGGAACAGGAACAAGACAGAGATGCCCACTCTTACCACTCCTATTTAACATAGTATTGGAAGCAATATCTAGAGAAATCAGGCAAGAGAAAGAAATAAAATCATCCAAAGTGGAAAGGATGAAGTCAAACTGTCCCTGTTTGCAGATGACATGATCTTATACATAGAAAATCCTAAAGGCTCTACCAAGAAACTCTTAGAGCTGATTAACAATTAACAGGATAAAATAGCAACACCACAAAATCAGTAGTGCTTTTATACTCCAATAATGCACTAGTGGAAAAAGATATCAAGAAAGCAAGCCCATTTACAATAGTCATCAAAAAAATAAAATACCTAGGGATAAATTTAACCAAGGAAGTGAAAGTTATCTACCATGAGAACTATAAAACACTACTGAAAGAAATTAAGGAGGACACAATATGGTGGAAAGACATACCATACTCTTGGATTGGAAGAATTAACATTGTGAAAATGTCCTTACTACCCAAAGAGATCTACAGATTAAATGCAATCCCCATCAAAATACCAATGACATTCTTCAAAAAAAAAATAGACAAAACTATCCTAACATTCATATGGAACAACAAAAGACCATGAATAGCCAAAGCAATTTTGAACAAAAAAAATAAAGTCAGAGGTATGACACTACTGAACTTCAAATTATATTACAAAGCTATTATAACCAAAAATAGCATGGTATTGGCATAAAAACAGACACTCAGACTGATGGAAACAGAACAGAAAACCCAGGAATCAACCCAGATACTTTCAGCCAACTGACCTTTGGCAAAGGCAACAAAAACATATGTTGGGGAAAAGACTGCTTCTTCAATAAATGGTGCTGGGAAAGTTGGATACCCATATGTAGAAGAATGAAACTGGACCTGTAGTTCTCACCATATTCCAAAATCAACTAAAAATGTATTAAGGACTTAACTATAAGACCTAAAACCATAAAATTACTAAAGGAAAACATAGGGAGAACACACCAAGAAGTGGGACTGGACAAAGACTTTATGAATAAGACCCCCAAAGCACAAGCAATGTAATGGGTTGAATTGTGTCCCCCCAAAACTCATTGGAGCTTAAACTGTGTTCCCCAAGTTTTACATATTAGAAACTTAGCCCAACTGTGACTGTTGAGAGGGTGGGAAATCTTATTATGGTTTTTGAAGGGTGGAGCCTTGAGGAGGTGATTGGATTATGGGGCCATGCAGCAGTAATGGATTAAAAATTGTGGTCAGAGGCATGGTTCTGAGGGCTTTAAAAGAAGAGAGAGGAGAGTCTGTCTGTCTCTCTGCACTCTCCGCTTCCACCATCTTGCAATGTGAGACCCATGGGTTACTGTTGTTACCGCCAGGTGGACTTTGGACTTCCCAGCCTCAGAAACTGTAAGCAACAAATTTTATTTTCTTTATAAATCACCCAGTTTCAAGTATTTTGTTATAAGCAACATAAATGGACTAATACAAACAACAAAAGAATAAACAAATGGGATTATTTCAAACTAAAAAGCTCTACACAGCAAAGAAAATAATCAACAGAGTGGAAAGACAACCTATAGAATGGAAGAAAATATTTTCAAACTATATATCCAACAAGGATTAATATCCAGAATATATAAGGAACTCAAAAAACTGTACAATAAAAGAACAAATAATCTAATTTTAAAATGTGCAAAGGAGATGAATAGACATTTTTCAAAGGAAGATATCCAAATGGCCAACAGGAACATAAAGTAATGCTGAGCATCACTAATCATCAGAGAAATGCAAGTCAAAACCACACTGAAATTGCATCTTACCCTAGTTAGACTGGCCACTATTAAAAAGATGTAGAATAACAAATGTTGGCAAGGATGCAGTGAAAAGAGAACACTTGTACATTACTGGTGGGACTGTAAATTAGTACAGCCATTATGGAAAACAGTATGGAGGTTTCTCAAACAACTACAGAGAGAACTGCCATATGATCCAGCAATCCCATACTGGGTATATATCCAAAGGAATTGAAATCATCATGTCAATGGGACACCTGAACTCCCATGTTCATCACAGCTCTATTTACAAGAACTAACCTAGGGAACTGACCTAAAAGTCCATTGACAGACAACTGGATAAAGAAAATGTAGTATACATGGACAATAGAATACTACTCAGTCATAAAAAAGAATGAAATTCTGCCATTTGCAGCAACAGAGATGAGCTTGGAGAAAATTATGTTAAGTGAAATAAGGCAGACTCAGAAAAGGAAATACCACACATCCTCATTCACAACTGGGTACAGAGAGAGAGAGAGAGAGAGAAAGAAAATATCACAATAGTACATTGACCTTTCAGAAAGAGAAGACAAACCTAAGGATACTAGAGATTGGGGGGATGGAGGGAAGTGGGTTGGGGAGTGATTGGCCAGGTAAGGAGCATAAAGAATAATTGCGATTTATAATAATGAATTTGCTAATAAAAAAATAAATAATAAATACTGTTGTTACTATAAATAACTTTGCAGTAATTATGAGGTACTTGCAAGTGGCCATGTCTCCCCTTGTGCAACATAAGCCTTGGAAACAATGTCTGGGTCCTGATAGCATATTGCAGTTTTTGTTGCATGTGGAATGCCCCTTGTTGGCTGCTTGATCTGGATATGGTTCTCAGGGAAATTCTAGTTAAGAACATGATACTTACATGATCCAGTTGGATTTCTGTAGTGTATGCATAAAGCATATGTACTTCACAGGGCCTGCTTTTCCAAAGCCTTGCAGTTTCAAAATTGACCTTACAAAAAACAGGAAATTTTATCCAGGCTATTTAGTCTCTGTTGTAAGATAAAGAGCTGTAACACAGCAAGGTTGCTGGCTCAAAGACAGACAAGTTACTGACTGATATGTAAAGATACTTGGAATCTTCTGTGGGGAGAAGGAATGTTTGCTAAGATCAAGCTTTTTGTTGGTGGACAACTTAATTGCCTAATGGAATGTCATCTGACTTGATTTTACTGAATGTTACCAGCTTCTATTGTTAAACTTG
The DNA here is from genome assembly GCF_000696425.1 of Galeopterus variegatus. NCBI lineage: Eukaryota > Metazoa > Chordata > Mammalia > Dermoptera > Cynocephalidae > Galeopterus > Galeopterus variegatus. Next base: position 78,547 of record NW_007734399.1, on the reverse strand, counting down.
TTAAAACTATAACCCCACCTAAGTCTCTTCCTGTAACTTGCTGGGCTGGAAAATAAATGCAGGAAGAGAACCCCAATTCGTGGTTTATTTCCCAAATGGAAGGAATGCCTCTATCTTGAGGGTTTGGTGAGATTAACCCCTTTCTGGCGCTTCTCACTTCTTAGAAGAGATGGGCTTTGAGTAATCTTTGGTGGCTTCATCACCCAGGGGAAAAGGGGTGACAAATCCGTGGGAGGCAAAGCAACAGATTTCTATAATAAAGCCCCTATTTTCTCATTATCTAGCATTTAAGGTTTCAGAAAAGACCCAGAGTAAGTAAGAGTCACTTACTTACTCAAGAATGAGTTGTGGTGCCAAGAGACAAGCTTCAGTCTGTCCTGGGAAGTCTTCCTAGATCCAGCCATCACTCTTAGATGATAAATAGGCTCAGAGAAGGACAAGAAGAACCTAGAAACCACTTGTTTCATCCTCTCATTTTTCACTTCAAAACATCAGGCTTCAGAGAGCTGCATTGTTACTAATTTGTTGCTATAATCCCTTGTCTTATATTCTATCACTTAATCCCAAATTCTGTGGCACTCGGGGTACTAAGCATGATTCATAGATGTAATTTGGTTATAATAATCATGTATTTAACTTGCATATTTGATAACTATAACTAACAAATTAAACTTCTAATTTCAGAAATATTAATACTTAAAAAAGGCTAAGTTAAAAATAGTAGAGAGAGAGTTGATTTAAGGTAGTTTAAGGAGAAATAAAACATTACACATGATAGGCATGTGATTATGGCCCCAAATTATGAAGGTGGTGTAAAAATGACTGAGCTCTGGAAAACAATTATCTTCATAATGTGTGGTATGACAAGATATGTATATTTGTATATTATGTAATAGGAAAAATCTTACAAAGGTGTAAACATGAAATAATTTTGTCACCTTTAGAGCAATTGATTTTATTGAAAATAATAAGAGGCTATGAAAACACAAAGCAGAAAACATGCAAAAATATTTTAAATTTTTCTAATGTAGAAGCTCGTTTTTTCAAGAATTCCTTCTTTAAAAAAATTGTTCTTTTTGTGGTTTTTTCAATCATGTCTTTGAAAGAACGAATAAATTGTATAATTAAGAGAAATTAAACTTATTCATTAGTGATAGTTTTTCCAACTCCAATTACTAATCAACTTATCTGATAAGTAATTAATAGGGAGTAAAAATTTTTAAAAAATATTGTTATTATGGTGTTTACATTAAAATGGAAAAGAAAGACAATAAAGAATGGCTCCGTAATATGTTATATAGTGGTAAGTACTATCACAAAATACAAAGAAGGGTAAAGCGATAGAGATTAACCAGAGGGAAGACTTCTGAAGTAAGAGAATCCTCTTCAAAGTGGTGACATAGGAACAGAGGCCTCAATGAAGGAGAAAGTGAGCCTTACTGATACCTTGGGAAAGAACATTCTGTGTAAAAGGAAAAGTAAATGCCACTTACTTCATAAATCAAACCTCTCTTCTCTACCCTTTAATCAGCGTTCTCTTTAGACTGTTCCTATGGGTCTCACTGACATGTACCAAACAAAACTACCAATCAGATATGTGGCATTGATGGCCACTGCCTAGTTACAAAGTCCATTTACATTCACTGTCGTATTTAATGCACATATCCTCCTTGTGAGATGAAAAGAACACTTTTCATTATCCTTACTTTATAGGAGGAAATGACGTCTTAGGGAAGCTAAGTGATTTGGTTAAAAACATTTGGATAATAAGAAACAAAACCCAGTCTCAGAACAAGGTCTAGTGTAGAAAGCCTGGTACATTTCATTGACAACAAGAAAGAAAGAAAGGAAGGAGGGAAGGAAAAAAGAAAGGAGAAAAAAAAGAAAGAAAAAAAAAACGAAGAAAAGAAGAAAGGAGGGAGGGAAGATGGGAAGAAGGAAGGAAGGCAGGCAAGAATTTTGGGGGGTCAGCTGGCCGGTATGGGGATCTGAACCCACAACCCTGGTGTTACAAGGCTACGCTCTAACCAACTGAGCTAACCAGCCAGCCCCATGCAAGAAATTTTTTAAAAGTTCACTTTTATTCACGTCTTAATGTTAGTAATACTCAAGTTTATTTTAGAAACATTTGGAAAAACTGTAAGAGCAAAAGGAAGAAAAATGCATTTCCACTTAGAAACACATTCAATCACTTTATTTATCCAAATATTTGTTGAGTTCCCACTATGTTCCAGGTGTCTGGCAGGTGATGTGGGTACAGCAGTGAGCATTTTAGGCAAAAATATTCACCCTCATGAGCCTTACATTCTAGTAGGGTGAAAGAGTCAATAAGCAGGATAAATTACTGAAACATATAACACGTTAGATGGTGACAAGTACCAAATATACAATAGAATGGGTACATGCCATATACCAATGCATTATGCTTTTTTCATGTTTCACAAATAAAATTAAAAGGAACATGTAGCCTGAGTGAAACTCACTTCTCTATTTTCAGGTCTGAGCTAAAGAGCTAGTGTGGGCTGTAGGTATTTGGGTGCAAAAGAGGATGGTAATAAGAATAAACTGTAATATATAAATGCTTTTGGAATTTGAAATTGAAAACAAATGTTGTTTAAAAAGTTCTAATATAGGGCCAGCCCGGTGGCGCACTGGAGAGTGTGCCGCTTGGGAGTGCAGCGGCGCTCCTGCCGAGGGTTCAGATCCCATGTGGAGACCAGTTCCCGCTCACTGGCTGAGCACGGTGCGGGCGCAACACTGAGGGTTGCGATACCGTTGCTGGTCAGTAAAAAAGACAAAAAGGAAAAAAAAAAGTTCTAATATAGTCCAAAGTGTCTAGAATAAAACGTTATAAATTACCTCAGCAAAATCTACAAATTGGGATGAGGGTGGAGAGAGAAACAAGACATCTAATGGACCAGGGCAGGCGAAGGGGAAAGGAAGGGGTAAAGGCAAGAGTAAAGGTATTCCATGGGTCTCTCATCTTTTGGGGTTAAACAGAAGTAGAGGGAATAGTTTCTACTGTGGGAGAATGCATTTGTCTTTCATTTTCAGAAAATATTATAGAAATTGGGATGAGTACAAAGTGGAGAAAGGAAAGGTAGAAATTAACAGAACAGGAGAGTAAAGCAGGACTTCTGATAAGCATTGGGACACATGAAATAAATAATAATTTGATCAAACTGGCAAAAAAAATGGAACTGGAAAAATAGGAAAGAGTAATGCAAAGTAAGTAATATTAAAAGAACATTGATTAAGATGGAATAAATAAGCATATCTCATTATATGAAGACCAAATAGACTGATTTCTCCAATCAGGAAAAGAAAGCTAGTCAAATCAGCTGTGTGTTTTTTATAACAAAAATACACTTAAAGCACAGTGATAACGATGGGTTAGAAATTAGGTGGATAGACAAAGAAGTACCAGATAAATGTAAGCAAAACAGAAAACAAAATTTGTAATTTAATATTAAAAGAATTAAACAAGATAAAATGAGTATCATATAACAATAAGAGACATAATTTATATAGAAGATAAAGCAGTTATAACCTCTAAGTCTCCAAAACATAGCATGTGGATGAATAAAATCTTTTAGAAGGAAACAAGCTAAGAATGAAATTTTAGAGGAAGTCTTAAATCCACTCCTCTCAGAATTGGAAAGTTCTATAGAATCCCTCTCACCTTGTCAAAATGAAAGAAAGGAAGGAAGAAAGGAAAGAAGGGAAAGGGGAAAAAAGAAAGTAAAAGGGACTTAGGGAAATAATATAACTAGTCAAGGACCTTGACTCAGTGGATCTATATAACATCATATCCTACACATGAGTACACACTTGTGCATAATATAAAGGACATTATATATTTTCAATCCATTGAATATTTAGATAAATTATATATTCATTTGACCAAAAAGTGACTTGAACATATTTTAAAGAAATAACTGTGCAAGTCAGCATTCTCCAGAGAAACAAAACCAGTAGGATATACAAAGATACATAGAAAAAGATTTACCATGAAGAATTGCCTTACATGATTATGAAGGCTGAGAAGTCCCACGATCTGCTGTCTGCAAGCTCAAAAAAAGCCAGTGGTGTAGTTCTAGTCCAAACCCAAAGGCCTAAGAACCAGGTGAACCAATAGTGTAAACCCCAGTCCTGAGAAGAAGGCCTGAGAAACAGGAGTGCTGATGTTCAAGGGCAAGAGAAGATAAGTGTCTTAGCTGAAGCACAGAACAAGTTCACTCTTCCACCTTTTGTTCTCTTTAGGCCCTCAATGGATTGGATGGTGCTCACCACATTAGTGAGGATGATCTTCTTTACTTAGACTACTGATTCAAATGCTAGTCTTTTCTAGAAACACCCTCAGAGATACACTCATAAATAATGTTATATCAGCTATCTGAATATCCCTTAATCCAGTCAAGTTAACACATAGAATTAACTATAACAATTCCATCCCTTGTCAGCTTGGCTCCTGCATGCATCTCCTTAAAATGTACTTAGTCTCTAAATAAAGACAATAGCGAGGTCATAATATCATGTAACATGACACAACTATCCTGTGTACAAGTGAAAACACATTAACCTCTTCACCCAAAGAGGAGGTAAAGTCCTTGAGTAATGTTTACTTTTCTCCTGATATTCCATAACTTAAATACTGTGATGTAGCATTATTAATACATAAATACTGATATAAAATCAATACATTTTATATTACATGATAAGGGAATAAGAACAAAAAGAAAAGAAAAGATATTTATATCCACACAAACATATTTTATATACACACAAACATATTCATAACAAAATAATGAGGAAATACTCATGACAATTACAGTCCTCATTTCTGTAATTGGTCATGTGGTCATAGCTGGATTTATAATTATCTTCTTTTATTAGTCCATACGTATTCTCTGTGCCTTCAGCAAGCACTGCAACTGGTTGTGGCTTGTTATGTGGAGGGGTGGCTCAAATCTTTATTCCTGAAGGGTCTAGGTCATTAGTAGTCCTGTCTGGGTAAGGTTGTTGTAGTTTTTCTATTGACCTAAATCACAGGGCATGGTAATACCAAAAGGCAACCTAAAAGATCTCCTGTACTCCAGATCAATCGCCTCGGCCAACAGTGTAACTCCCTTCTTTACCTGTTTACTGAGGCATGAGGAACCCAAAGTGAGTAGATGACTGTCTTAACTTTCAGTTCAGTGAAATTATTGTTGTGTCTCCTGGTAGAAGCATTCCTGCCTCTGCAGCTAAGACCTCTAGACCAGCAGAAACTACTGTCACAGGAACAGAAGGCAAAAATTTTGCTAGTGGGTCACTGAGATACTAGTGAGTGACGTTACTCTAACTTCCACCCCTTAATTTCTGTACCTGTGAATCCTGACTATCAGAGAAACAGTATCATATATTGAACACTGATTCCAAATATACACAGCATTCTGGAGAACCTTGCCCCAGCTCTGCAAAGTATTGCCACCTGGCTGGCTTTGTAACTGTGTGTTCCAAAGGCTAGTTCACCATTCTATCAACGTAGCTGTTTTAGGATGATGGTGAACATGGTACCAGTGAATTCCATGAACATTTGCCCATTGCCACAATTATTTGTCTGTAAAGTGAGTTTCTTGGTCATAGGCAATGCTGTGTGGAATTCCATGATCACAGATAAGGCATTCTGTAAGTACATGGATAGTAATTTTGGCTGAAACATTGTGTGCAGGGAAGGCAAATTGAGATCAAGAGTAAGTGTTTATTCCAGTAGGGACAAAATGCTGCCCTTTCCATAATGATAGCAGTCCAATTTAATCAACTTGCCACCAGACAGCTGGTTGATTGCCCCAGGGAATGATGCCCTAGTGGGGGCTCAGTATTGGTCTTTTCTGCTGGCAGATTGGGCACTGGCAGCAGTGGCCACAGTCAAGTCAGCGTTGGGAGAGTGGAAGTCCATGTTGCTGAACCCATACATAACCTCCATTGCTGCCACCATGGCCAGTTTATTTATGAGCCTGTTGGGCATTACAGGGGTACCTGGGGAAAAAAGCTGACTAGTGCCCACAGAATGGCTCATACTATCCACTTGATTATTAAAATCCTTCCTTCTCTGTCGAAGTCATGTTTTTGCCCATTCAGAGAGGTCTGTCCACTTGTCTTTTCCCCAAATTTCTTTGTCACCAATTTCCAATTATGTTCCTTCCAAGTCCCTGATCATCCAGCCAATTCACTGGCTGACATTCATGAATTGTTATGTAATTGCACATTTGTTCATTTCTCCTTCCAAGAAAAGTGCAACTAGGTGCACTGCTTAAAGTTCTGCCTCCTGGGAGGATTTTGCTTCACCACTATCCTTCAGAGATGTTCCAGAGAGGGGCTGTAGTGCTGCAGCTGTCCAGTTTTGAGTGTTGCTTTCATATCCTGCAAGACCAACCATAAGCCAGGGCCTAGCCTTCTCTCTGTGTCAACTGATCATATAGAACTCCCCATGAAGCTATAGGTACAGGCTGGGAGAGAGAAGGATGTATAGCAAGAGTAGAAACCATGGGCATTTGGATTACTTCTTTATGGAACTTACTTGTGCTTTCAGGGCCTGCTATGACCTAATCAGGCATATTGCACTTCCATGTGATGGCGAGTATAGATTTTTATGCCCAAATTTAGTTTGGTGGGTCAGTTAACTCAGTTCATGATGGGCAGCTCAGGTCCTGTGTTAACTTTGTGGCCCATGGCCAAGCATTCAGTCTCTGCTATGACCCATTAGCAGGAGAAGAACTGTCTCTCAAGTGGATAGTAGTTACCTGTGAATGATAGCAAGGCCATGATTCAAAATCTTAAAGGCCTGTCCTGCGACTCACCTATGAGGGGCCTGCCAAAGGCTCCAAACAGCATTCCTATTTGCCACTGACACTTCATGTACCATTTGATCTACTCAATCACATGGCCCAAGTGGAAGATCAGCTTCCATAGCAGCCTGGACCTGTTGCAAAGCTTTCTCTTGTTCTAAGCCTCACACAAAACAATCAGCTTTTTGGGTCACTCAGTAAATGAGCCAGAGTGATACACCAAAATAAAAAATATGTTTCCTCCAAAATTCAGAGGCCCATTAAACTTTTTTGTCTTTTCTGATTGTAGGAAGTCCAGATACAACAACTTATCGTTCACCCTAGAAGGGATACCTCTACATGCCCCACATCATTGGGCCCCTAGAAACTTCACTGAGATAGAAGGCCCCTGAAATTTGATCAGATTTGTTTCCCACCTGCTGACATGCAAATGTCTTACCAATAACTCTAGAGTAGTTGCTACTTCTCACTCACTAGTTCCAATCAGCATAACGTCATTAACATAATGGACCAGTGTCATATCTTGTGGAAGGGAGAAGTGATCAAGATCCCTGTGAACTAAATTGTGACAAAGAGCTGGAGAGTTGATATACCCCTTCAGTAGGACAGTGAAGGTGTATTGCTGGATTAACCAACAGAGAAAACCGCTTCTAGTGAGACTTATGGACAGGGATGGGGAAAAAGGCATTTGCCAGATCAATAGCTACATACCAGGTAACAGGAGTTTTGTTAATTTGCTCAGGCAATGAAAGTGTATCTGGTACAGCAGCTGCAACTGGAGTTACTGTTTGGTTAAGCTCATGATAATTCATTGTCATTCTTCAAGATCCACATGTCTTCTGCACAAGCATGAGAGCTGAATGGGAATGGGGTAGGAGTCACCATCCCTGCATCTTTCAAGGTCTTGATGGTAATACTAATTTCTGCAATCCCTCAAGAAATGAGGTTTTGGTTTAGATTTACTATTTCCTAGGTAGAGGCAGTTCAAATGTATTCCACTTGGCCTTTCCCACTGTAATAGCCTTTACTCCACAGGTCAGGGAACAAATATGGATATTTTGTCAGATAATAAGCATGTCTATTCCAACTATTCATTCTGTAATTGAGGAAATAACCACATAATGGGTCCAGGGACCCAATGTTAGATGGACCTGGGCTAAAAATCCATTGATTACCTGACCTATATAAGCCCCTCCTCTAACTGGTGGGCCACAGTGATGTTTTGGGCCTCATGCAATTAGTGTCAGTTCAGAGTCCTTGTCCAGTAATTTCTGAAAGGTCTAATTACAGTTAAATGTCATTTAATGATGGTAATGTGTTCTGAAAAATACATTGTTAGGCTATTTCATCCTTGTGCATCATAGATTATACTTACACAAACTAAATGGTATAGCTTACACACAACTAGGCTATATGGTATAGTTCTGTGTTGCTATAACAGAATACCTGAGACTTAGTATTTTATAAAGAACAGAAATTTATTTTCTCACAGTTCTGGAGGCTGGAAAGTCCAAGATCAAGATACTGGCAGGTTCAGTCTCTGGTTACAGGATGGTACCTTATTGCTGCATCCTCTGAAGAGAAGAAACTTTGTGATTGTGTCCTTACATGGCAGAAGAGCAGAAGAGAGCAAAAGAAAGAGCAAATTCATTCCTGCCACCCCTTTTTACAGCAGAATTAATCTACTCATGAGGACAGAGTACTCATGACAAACAATTCACCTCCCAATGCTGTTGCACTGGAGATTAAGTTCTAACATGAGTTGTGTAGAGGTAAAAACATTCAAACTGTAGCAACATAATTGGAAAAAAAATTAATATATAAATAATTGAAAAATATCACATGTTCATGTATTGAAAAACTAAGCATTGTTAAGATGGTAATACTCCCTAAACTGAACAATAGACTTAAAGTAATCCCTATCAGAATCCCACCTGACTTTTTGGTAAAACTTAACAAGCTGATTTTAAAGTTTATATGGAATTTCAATGAACTCAAAATAGCCTAAGTAATCTTGAAAAAGAAAAAGTAGGAGAACTCACACTCTCCAGTTTCAAAACTTATTTCATGTAAATAGTAACCAAGATACTAATTAGGTACTAGAATAAGGATAGACATATAGCTCAAGGGAATAGAATTGAGAGTCCTGAAGTAAAACCTATACATCTATGGTCAACTTATTTTTAAAAAGGGTTCCAAGACTACAAAGGGGGAAGAATATCTTCTCAACAAGTGATGCTGGGGTGACTGTACATCTACATGCAAGAGAATAAAGTTGAAACCTTACCTCATAACATATACAAAAATTAGTTCAAAATGGCTTAAACACATCAATGTAAGAGATAAAACTATACAATAGTTAGAAGAAAACATAAGGAGTGGTTCCGGTCAAGATGGCAGAGTAGTCGGTTCCTGGTGTCACTTGCTCCCACAGAGCAATCAAGTTGTAACTATTAAGGAGCAATGACAGAAGGCCTGAGATGTGTTCCAGAATGGGCAGGAACCGTGTGCTGCAGGACCCCAGTCCAGGTTGCTCCCCACCTCTTAGAGAGACTTTAAAGCTTCTGGGCCCCCATGCCCTGAGCCAGCCATGCCATAAAAGGCAGGTGGCATGGGACCGCCAGGCCAGGCTGATCTCCACCACTGGGAGAGACTTAAGAGCCTCAGAGCCACCATGTCCTGAGCCAGCCATAGTGGAGAAGGCAGGTGGGATGGGACCTCCAGTCCAGGCTGGTCCCTGCCACAGGTAGAGACTTAAGAGTCTCAGGGCCCACATGCCCCAAGCCAGCCATGGTAGAGAAGGCAGGCGGGGTGGGACCTCCAGCCCACGCTGGTCCCCACAGCTGGGGCAGGTTTAAGAGCCTCAGGGCCCCCATGCCCTGAGCCAGCTGTCCCAAACAGGTAGGTACTGTGGGACCCCTAGCCCTGGATAGTTCCTGCTTCCCAGAATCAGCAGTCTCCTCAGGATACAAGCCAGACACCAGGGTGAAATGAGTGGACTTTGATACCCCCTGCCATAATGACAAAACACCAAAGGAAAGATACCCCAAATATGAAAAATCAAGAAAGTACATCATCACCAAAGGAAAATAATAACTCTCAAGCACTAGATCCTATAGAATAGGAAGCTTTTGAAATGACTGACAAGGAATTTAGAGTAACAACTTAAGGAAACTAAATGAGGTACAAGAAAATTCGGTTAGACAACACAATGAAATGAGAAAAAATAAACAGGATCTGAAAGGAGAAATGTACAAAGAAATCAATGCCTTGAAAAAGAATGTAGCAGAGCTTGTGGAGATGAAGGATTCATTCAATGAAATAAAAAACATAACAGAGAGTTTAACCAGCAGACTAGAACAAGCAGAAGAGAGAATTTCTAACCTTGAAGACAGGCTGCTTGAATTAACACATGAAGACCAGAAAAAAGAAAAAAGAATTAAAAACATTGAAGAAAATCTAGCAGACATAACAGACAACCTTAAGTGCTCAACTATCCAAATCATGGGTATTCCAGAAAGGGAGGAAAAAGGAAATGGCATTGAAACATACTCAATGAAATAATAGCAGAAAACTTCCCAGTTATAAGGAAAGTCACGGATCTTCAGATTCAGGAAGCCCAAAGATCCCCAAATACATTCAATGCAAAAAAGTCCTTTCCAACACATGTGATAATCAAACAGGCAAAACTCAAAGACAAAGAGAGAATCTTAAAAGCTGCAAGAGAGAAGTGACAAGTTGCCTATAAGGGAGTACCAATCAGACTTTTCATCAGAAACCCTAAAAGTCAGAAAAGAAGGGGATGATATATTCAAAACACTGAAGGACAAAAATTGCCAGCCAAGAATATAATTACCAGCCAAGGACAGCAAGGCTATCTTTCCAAAATGAAGGATAAATAGTATATTTCCCAGACAAACAAAAACTGCAGGAGTTCACTACCACATGACCAGCCCTACAAGAAATTCTCAAGGCAGTACTGGGTTTGATACCACAAAAACAACCATCACTGCTGTGAATACTCAAGAAAGAACAATACTTACCAGCAAAACAAAAGAGAAAAAAGTAGTTTATCTATCACCCCCCAAAAACAACAAATACAGAAGAGAAACAGAAAATTAGAAAGAAAGGAACAAAAGGTATTTAAGACATCTAAACAAAAATCAGTAAAATGCTAAGAGTAAATCAATACCTTTCAATAATAACTCTAAATGTAAAGGGATTAAATTCCCCACTCAAAGACACAGACTGGCTGACTGGATTAAAAAGATGGACTGAGCAATATCAAGAGACTAACCTGATGTGTAAAGACACATATAGACTAAGAGTGCAAAGATGAAAAAAGATATATCATGCAAATAGAAATGAAAAATTAGCTGGATTAGCTATTCTTACATCCAGATATAATAGACTTTAAAGCAAAAACCATCAAAAGATACAAAGAAGGCCACTATATAATGAAAAAAGGATCTATCCACCAAAAAGGTATAACAATCATAAATATATATGTACCCAAAGTTGGTGCAGCCAAATTTATAAAGTGAACACTATTAAATCTAAAGAATGAGATAGACACTAACACCATAATAGCGGAGAACCTGAACACCACACTCTCATCATTGGACAGATCATCTAGGCAAAAAATCAATAGAGAAACACAAGATCTAAACAACACTTTAGACCTATTGGACTTGGCAAATATCTACAGAACATTCCATCCAACAACTTCAGAATATTTATTCTTCTTGTCAGCACATGGAACTTTCTCCAGGATAGACCACATGTTAGGTCACAAAGCAAGTTTCAATGAATCCAAAATATTAGAATTATTCCATGCATTTTTTCTGATCACAATGGATTAAAATTAGAAATCAATAATAAATGAAACTCTGGAAAATATACAAACACATGGAAATTAAACAACATTCTACTAATGACATTTGGGCCAAAGAAAAAATTAAACAGGAAATCAAAAAATTTCTTGAAACTAATGAAAATAATGACACATCATACCAAAACCTGTGGGATACTACAAAAGCAGTATTAAGGGGGAAATTTATTGCATTCAATGCTTACTTCAGAAGAATGGAAAGATGGCAAATAAACAACTTAACACTTCCCCTTAAAGTTCTAGAAAAACAAGGAAACTCCAAACCCACAGTTAGTAGACAGAAAGAAATAATTAAGATCATAGCAGAACTAAATGAAATAGAAACCCCAAAAACAATTCAATGAAACAAAAAGTTGTTTTTTTGAAAAGATAAATAAAATTGACAAACTTTTAGCAAGACTAACTAAGAAAAGAAGAGTGAAGACCCAAATAACAAAAATTAGAAATGAAAAACTTAATATTACAACTAACACCTCAGAAATACAAGAAATCATTAGAGACTACTGGAAACAACTATATGCCAACAAATTTGAAAATCTGGAGGAAATGGATAAATTTCTGGGTACACACAAACTACCAAAGCTGAGCCAAGAAGATATAGAAAATCTGAGTAGACCAATAACAATAAGAGATTGAAGCTGTTATCAGAAGGCTCCAAACAAGGAAAAGCCCAGGACTGGATGGGTTCAGTGCAGAGAGCTACCAAACCTTCAAAGAGGAACTGAAACCAAATCTCTACAATCTGTTCCAAAAGATTGAAACAGAGGCCATTCTCCCAAACTCATTCTATGAGGCAAATATCACCCTGATAACAAAACCAGACAAAATACATCAACAATAGATAACTACAGGCCAATATCCTTGATGAATATAGATGCAAAATCCTCAATAAAATACTAGCTAACAGAATACAGCAGCACATTTGCAAAATTATACATCATGATCAAGTGGGGTTCATCCCAGGGATGCAAGGTTGGTTCAGCATATGCAAATCAATAAATGTGATGCACCACATCAATAAAAGCAGAGGCAAAGACCATATGATCATCTCTACAGATGCTGCAAAAGCATTTGACAAAATTCAACATTCTTTCATGATAAAGATTCTCTACAAGTTAGGCACAAAAGGAAAGTATCTCAACATAATTAAAACCATATATGATAAGCCCACTGCCGATATCATCCTCAATGGGGAAAAGCTGAAAGCTTTTCCCTTAAGAACAGGATCTGGACAAGGATGCCCACTCTCACCACTCCTATTCAACATAGTGTTGGAAGTAGTAGCCAGAGGAATCAGAGAACAGAAGGAAATAAAGGGCATCCAGATTGGAAAGGATGAAGTCAAACTGCCCCTGATTGCAGATGATATGATCCTATATATTGAACAGCCTAAAGCCTCTATAAAAAACTTCTAGAGTTGATAAATGATTTCAGCAAAGTGGCAGGACCCAAAATTAACACAAAATAATCAGTAACATTTCTATACTCCAACAGTGACCATGCAGACAATGAAATCAAGAAAGCTAGCCCATTTACAATAGTCACTAAAGAAATAAAATACTTATGAATAAAGCTAACCAAGGATATGAAAAATCTCTACAAAGAGTACTACAAACCAATGCTGAGAGAAATTAAAGAGGACACAAGAAGATGGAAAGATATCCCACGCTCTTGGATCAAAAGAATTAACATTGTGAAAATGTCCATATTACCCAAAGTGATCTACAGATTCACTGCAATCCCTATCAAAATTCCAATGACATTTTTCTCAGAGATGGAAAAAGCTATCCAGACAGTTATACAGAATAACAAAAGATCACGCATAGCCAAAGCAATCCTGAGCAAAAAAAATAAAGCTATAGGAATAATGTCACCTGGCTTTAAACTATATTACAAAGTTATAGTAACCAAAACAGCATGGTACTGGCATAAAAACAGACACATGGATCAATGGAATAGAATAGAGAAGCCAGAAATTAACCCATCTGCCTACAGCCATCTGATCTTTGACAAAGGCAGCAAGTCTACATACTGGGGAAGAGACTACCCTTTCAACAAATGGTGCTGGGAATACTGGATACTCATAAGTAGAAGAATGAAACTAGACCCGTACCTCTCACCATATACCAAAATCAACTCCAAATAGATTAAAGAATTAAATATACACACTGACACAAGACTCATTAAAGAAAACATAGGTGAAACAGTCCAGGAAGTAGGAGTTGGTTCAGACTTCATGAATAGTACCCCCAAAGCACAGGCAACTAAAGGAAAAATAAACAAATGAGATTATATCAAACTGAAAAGCTTCTGCACACCAAAAAAAACAATCAACAGAGTAAATAGACAACCAACAGAGTGGGAGAAAATATTTGCAAAATATACATCTGACAAAGGCCTAATATCCAGAATATATAAGGAACTCAAATAATTTTACAGCCAAAAAAAAAAAATCCAATTAATAAATGGGCAAAGGAGCTGAATAGGCATTTCTCAAAGGAAGATATACAAATGTCCAACAGACACATGAAAAAATGCTCAACTTCACTCAGCATCTGGGAAATGCAAATCAAGAACACTTTGAGATACCATCTCACTCCAGTTAGGACGGCTAATATCCCAAAAACTGTGAATGATAAATGCTGGCGAGGTTGTGGAGAAAAAGGAACTCTCATACACTTTTGGTGGGGCTGCAAAATGGTGCAGCATTAATGGAAAATGGTATGGAGGTTCCTCAAACAATTACAAATAGATCTACCATATGACCCAGCTATTCCACTGTTGGGAATATACCCAGAGGAATGAAAATCATCATGCCAAAGGGATACTTGTACTCCAATGTTTACAGCTCTCTTAACAATAGCCAGAGTAGGAACCAGCCCAAATGTCCATCATCAGATGCGTGTATAAGGAAACTGTGGTATATCTACACATTGGAGTACTACTCTGCTATAAAAAAGAATGAAATACCACCATTCGCAACAGCATGGATAGACTTAGAGAAAATTATATTAAGTGAAACAAGTCAGTAACAGAAAAAGAAATACCACATGTTCTCACTTATTTGTGGGAGCTAAACATAAATAAATAAACACACAAACAAATAAAGGAGGGGGGAGACACAACAATCACAAAATTTCCTTCAACTTTTTTTTTGGTTTTTTGTTGTTGTTTTCTTTGTGGCCGGCCGCACTGCGCTCAGTGCACCGGCCATCCTTATATAGGATCCGAACCTGCAGCGGGAGCGCTGCTGCACTCCCAGCGCTGCACTCTCCTGAGTGCGCCATGGGGTTGGGCCTCCTTCAACTTTTTAAGTCAAGTGAACAGATATGATATGAAGGGGAGGGGAGGAGGTGGAGAGGAACGGGTAAAGGGGCATGAAAATCAACTACAATGTATGTTGAGAAGTAAGATAAAATGTTTTTAAAAAAGAAGAAAACATAAGGGTATATCTTTAGCATTTTGGATCTGGCAAATGATTCTTAGATATGTCAATAGCAAAAGACACAAAAGAAAAAAATAGGTAAATTGAAAATCAAAATTAAAACCTCTTGTGCTTCAACGAACGTGATCAAGAAAGTGAAAACATAACTTACTGAACAGGTGAAAAATTTTGCAAATCATATATTTGATAAGGCATTTGTATACAAAATATATAAAGAATTCTTCCAATTCAATTGTTTTAAAAAATGAAAAAACAAAAAGACTAAAATGAGCAAAAGATCTGAATAGACATTTCTTCAAGGAAGATACACAACTGGCCTAAATCTCATAAAAAGATGCTACACATTATTTGTCATCAGGAAAATTTAAATCAAAGCAATAATGAGTTGCCTCTTCACATTTACTAGGAACTCCAGAAAAAAAAGCATTCAGGCTATGGCATGTGTTTGCAAAAATATGGGCAAATTGGAACTCTCATGTGCTGCTGGCAGCAATGTAAAATGGTGCAATTGCTTTGGAAAACAGTCTAACAGTTCAAATTGTAACAAACAAATTACCATATGACCTGGCATTTCCACTCCTAAGTACATGCCTAAGAGAAATGAAAACACATGTTCACATAAAAACTTATACATGAATGTTTACAGCATTTTTTATAATATCCAAAAGTTGGAAAACAATTCAATTTATAATAGCATCAAAAAGGATAAAATAGGAGTAAACAAATTTACCAGTGAAAATGCTTAAAATGTTCAGTATAAAATGTTTTTTTAATCTCTACAAGTTTTTTGTTTTGTGTCATTTTTTGTCTATTTTGTCTGATATCAATATAACTACTCCAGTTTTCTTGCAGTTGTATTGGCATTATATATTTTTTCCCATCATTTTACTATCAATCTATTTGTACATTTGAATCTAAATTGTCTCATATTGACAGCATATAGTTGAATTACTTTTTTAATTCAGTCTGATAATGTCTACCCGTTGAGTAGATTATTTAATTCATTCACATTTAATGTTATTATTGACTTTATGTCTGCCATTTTACTTTTTGTTTTCATGTCTTTTTTGTACCACTGTTCCTCCTTTATTGAGTTTTTTTGCATTAAGTGAATATTTTATATTGTAAAATTTTAATTTCTTTAATAACATTTTAACCATATTTTTTAGGTTTTTTAATGGTTGCTTTTGGGGATACCATATACATCTCAACTTATAAGAATCTGTTTTCAATTTATACTGCTTAATTCCAGTGATATATAGAGATGCTACTCCTACATAATTATATTCCCTTCTACCCCTTTTTGTTGTATTATTGTATATATATTACATCAATGAGTGTTACAAATTCAATGATACCTTTTTCCTACATTTTTATAATTATTAACTTACCATCATTTCCTTAGCCCAATACAGCTTTCCTGAACCCACCTTCTTTTTGCTGTCACTGAAATATATATTACGCATGCATTTCTGTATGTTAAAGTCCCCAGTTGTTCTTCAAACCAGTTAACAAGAGAAGAAAAATGCATTTATACTGTCCGTTATAATTACATAATTACCTTTACCAAAGTTCTTTGTTTTCACATGTGGATTTGCATTAGCATCTGGTTTATTTACTTTTAGCCTGAAGAAATTCCTTTAGTATTTCTTGCAAACCAGGTATGCTAGTAATACATTTTCCTGTTGTTATTGTTTTTTTATTTCAAAAAGTATTTATTTTGACTTCCTTTTGAAAAACAGCATTGATGGATGTAGTATCCTCGTTTAATAGCTTTGATCTTTAAGCATTTTGAATGTTATCCCACTGCCTTTAGCATCTGTTGTTTCTGCTGAGAAGTTATTTGTTAATATCATGAGGGTTCATTTGTAAGTTATGAGTTGCTTTTCTCTTGCTGCTTTCAAAATTTTCTCCTTGTCTTTGACTTTTTGCATTTTTACTATGATGTGTCTGTTTATATGTCTCTTTGTGATTATTATATTTGAAGCTCATTGTGCTTTCTGGACATTTAAGTTATTACTTTGCAATAAATTTGAGAAGTTTTTACCCATATTTCTTTGCTCATTATATCTTTGATAAAGTTTGGATGTGTTGTCCCACCAAAACTCATGTGGAAATCTGATCCCCAAATTGGCAGTGCTAGAAGCTGTCTGAGTCATGGGGGTGGATCCCTCATGAATGGATTAATGCTCTCCCTGGGTGAGGGGGGTAGTGAGTGAGTTCTCACTCTTTTAGTTCCCATGAGAGCTGGTTGTTTAAAAGACCCTGGCATATCTCTCTCTCTCTCTCTCTCTCTCTCTCTCTCTCTCTCTCATCTATCTCTCTCTCTTTATTTCTCTCTCTCTTGTGTCTCTCTCTCTCTCTCTCTCTCTCTCTCTCTCTCTCTCTCTCTCATCTATCTCTCTCTCTTTATCTCTCTCTCTCTTGCTCTCTCTCTCTTTATTTCTCTCTCTCTTGTTTCCTCTCACCATGTAGTCTGCTTGTATCCACCAGCTGCCTGTCACTCTCCACCATGAGTAGAAGAAGCTGGAGGCCTGTGCCAGAAGCAGCTGTACCAGAATCATAAGCTAAATAAACCTCTGTTCTTTATAAATTGCCCAGTCTCAGGTATTTCTGTTATAGGAATGCAAATGGACTAATACAATCTTTTACTCCTTTTCCTTTCTTCTCTCCTTCTGGTACTCCCATTATGCATATGTTGCTGTGCTTAATGGAGTCCTATATTTTACTGAAGCCCTCTTCAATGACACCAAAATGGCACAATACTCAAAGGATCAACCCCGCCAATGAAACAATAATAAGTTGACAAAAATGGACAGAATTTACTTTATCAGAACCTTGGAACCCAGTCAAACACTTACAACAAATAGAGGACTGCTTAATGAAAAAAATGGCAGCTGAAATTTGGTAAGAGAATGTTGCAGAGTTTGTACACATCTGATTACCATTCACCATTCTCCAACATGGTGGTGGGTTGGCAGCTGTGTGGAGGGTGGCCCACATTCTTGGTATAGCTTGCTAGTGCCAAGAAGCTAATAGACACCTTGTTCTTAAAAATACTGTAGTTGTGCATTTTGACCTGATGGTGGTTACCCAAAGGACCAGTTCAGAGCCTGACTTTTGTCTCACCCATAAGACTGGATGGAGCAGCTTTTTGGGCTGCAGTGGTATTTATTGAAAATTTTAATGACATTTACTGTCTGTACCCACCTAAGGCATGGGATGATGGACAAGAAAAGTAACAGGGAGATACAAAGCTCTGAAAGAAGACTTAGCATAAAGTTTCTTGATGGAATAGGTCTTGGAAGGGCTACCTCATTAATAGGGGAAGACGGAGTGCAAAGCACATTCTGGGACCAGGCACTAAGAGGACCCTAGGCTCACACCTCTGGCTGATTTGTGGACTATGGGCTCTGTGCAAGCAGGAACTAAAAGGTAAGGCATAATTCTAAGTATTCTAATTTGGCATTGAAGGAGTAACCTAGCTCAGAGGCATGCTGCAGAGACTAACAGGATATTATTTATTTTGTTCTTCTTGGCTCTGGGCATTTAAGAGAATCTCGGTGAGGTCACTGGCTGACCACTGAGATAATGGACAGAGACTTCAAGGTCCATACATGACAAAGAATGCAGTCTTTACAAATATATTTTGGAAACATTACCAAAAAATGAAATGACTGAAACCTTCAATGTTTAACAGCAGAAAACTCTGGGGAAGAGGAACAATCTGATTTCTAAAGATACCACATGATAATATTAAAAATGCTCTGTTTTCAAACAAAAGTTACAAAGCATTCCAAAAAAAAAAAAAAAATCCAGGAACATATTTCCTCCTCAAAGTAAAACAAGTTGACAGAATGTGGCCCTGAGGAAGCCCACACATTGGACTTGTCTAGATAAAGACTGTGACCAACTGTTTTAAATATAGCCAAAGTGCTAAAGAAAACCATGGACAAAGAACTAAAGAAAACAGGAAAAGTAATTTACGAACAAAATGTTCTCATTTCAAAATTGTTCTTCTTATAAATATTTCCACATCAACAATGAGATAGAAATTACTTAAAAAGAAATAAATTGAAACTCTGAAGCTGAAAATTATGATACCTGAAATGAAAAATTCACCGTTCAACAGCAGATTTAAGAAGACAGGAAAGAAGCTATGAATTTGAAGATAGACATATTTGTTACCAAGACCCCCCAAAGTCCATTTGCTCACTGCTCAATAGCCAATAATTGAGAGACAAGTATTGGTGTAGGGAAATGTAGCCTTTAATCAGGAAGCCAGCAACCTGGGGAAATGGAGGACTTATGTCTCAAAGACCATCTCTGCCTCTCCCAGGTTTCCCAAAGAATTTTACAGGGGTCTGTGGTAGAAAGCTGATTCATGGTGACCAAGCAGAGATATGCAGCCATGCTGAATATTTCAGATAATCATCAAGGAACTTCCTGGGTGGGAGTTGATCAGTGTCATACTTCATTTCCCATGGGTTCAATTCCTGTTATTCTCTAATAAGATCTAGTTAGTAAGCTACTAAAGACTGGCCATCTGGATTAATAATTTTCCTTCTGACTAGTTGTACACAGTGTGAGAGCAAGAGTCATTGTGTTCTGGCAATTAGCTGCAGGCTATGTGGTTTGGGTTACAGGAGAGAACAAGTTTTTAAAGTCAATGGCTTAACAAAACGGAGTTACTTCTGTTCAGGCTGTTACATATTTAAATATCTAAAAGAAAAAAAACCTGTTGAGCAAGAATTCTTATCAAGCAAAGCCATCCCTTAAAAATGAAGGAAAGATTGAAACACCCCAGATAAACAAAAGTTGAGAGAGTTATTTGTTTATATACCTGCCCTATGAGAAATGGTAAAGGAAGTCCTTCAGGGTGAAATGAAATGACACTAGACAATAACCCAAAGCCATATGAAGAAATAAAAAATACTGGTAATGTAACAATATAGATAAATATAAAAGCCGACAATAATATATATATCTTTTGGTTTGTAACACCTCTTTTTATTTCCTACATTATTTAAAAGACAATGTTATATCTATGCTGATGGGCACGCAATATATAACTATGTAATTGCGACAACAACTTAAAGGGGGGATGAGTGATGGAGCTGTTTTATTCCCTAGTTCTCTCCTACAAACTAGTCAGACTACGTATATCTTTAATTGCCTTTCACCACACCTCCACTGTTTTCCCTTTAGGCTTGAATCTCTCCAAACTCTGATGCAAATTATGTTAGTTCCTTTGGGACAAGATTAGGAACTATCTGTTTTATGATCTGCTTGTCCACCCAGGAAAATCTTCTGAGCCAGGGATCTGGAACTGGGGGTGGAAACAATGGCAAGCTTCTCTCTGAGTACTGCCTTCACTCTAGGAGCTGAATGATTGGTGTTAAAAAAGAAGCAGCTTCATGTTCTCTTCCCACAACTTCTTACCCAGCCAAAGCAAGGGTAAGCAGAACCCAAATAGTTTAAGAATACTGTGTCCATGTTAGAGCCTCCATTCCACAAGTGGGAGCTGAATAGAATAGAGCCCCCACCTCTCCACCACACTCACCTGAAACAACCTCAGCAACAGGAAAATGTTTTGAAAGACAAATTGTTATTTAAATAAAATGTAACATTAGGTTGTGGAATTTATATTTGAGAAAGTAAAATAAATTTAGAAAGCACACAGGATGAGGGACTTTAATGAGATTTTATAGAGCTAGGGTTAAGGTCTGGAACTCACGGACCCCTCGAGCCCATTCACAAACCCTTCACACGCAGGTCTATGAGCTAGGTAACTGGCAAAAAGGTCCTTGGAGCTTTGGTTGAAGAAAGAATAGTCTTTATTCAGCACCCACAACACTATGAGCTAAACAGTCCACAGAGAAATTCAGGAACTCAACTGCTACCAACAAAGTCCAAAGAAAAATTGAAACTGAGCAGCTGCCAGCACAGTAAACATGTTCTACTTTTAGATGCAAGCTCTCTGCTGGCCAGCCTGCTTCACAAACTGAAGAACAAACAATAGCAAGTAACTAAAAAGATACAAGGGTGCACGTGTGCACTAACTCTACCCACACACAACTTGTTTACAAAGGAATGTGCTGCATGACCCCCCAACCAGACCTAAGCCAAGGGAACCTGACTAAATTATCCTATTTTCCCCACAGATTTTACTGTCATAAACCTTTTTTTAGTGTTATAATATTAATTCTAAGTAGATTGTGGTAAGGTAATAATAGACATTGCAACATAATCCATAGAGCAATTAAAAATGCACACAAACAAATATAGCTAAAATGTCACTAGAAAAAATAAAATAGTTTGTAAAATAGGAAAAAATTAATACAAAGCAGATGAAATAATAGAAAATGAACAATATGGTAAACCCAAGCACATCAATACATATATTAAATATAAATGGATTAAATACATCAATTAAAAGGCAGATATTGACAAACTGGATAAAAAATCTACAGCCATCTATATGCTTTCTACACTTCATATACTTTAAAAATAACAGCATAGATATAAAAAGCAAAAATATGAAAAAGACATACCATGTGTGTGGAAAACAGGATATTTAGTTAGGCTCCCTCACATTTCTTATAAACAAGTTGTGTGTGGGTGGAGTGGGTGTGCAGATGCATCCATGGATCTTACTAGTTAATTGCTATTGTGTATTCTTCAGTTTGTGAAGCAGGCTCCCAGCAGAGAGCTCATGTCTAAAAATAGAGCATGTTTACTCTGTTGACAGCTGCTCAGTTTTCAGAGGATTAAATACATCAATTAAAAGGCAGATATTGACAAACTGGATAAAAAATCTACAGCCATCTATATGCTTTCTACACTTCATATACTTTAAAAATAACAGCATAGATATAAAAAGCAAAAATATGAAAAAGACATACCATGTGTGTGGAAAACAGGATATTTAGTTAGGCTCCCTCACATTTCTTATAAACAAGTTGTGTGTGGGTGGAGTGGGTGTGCATGTGCATCCATATATCTTTCTAGTTAATTGCTATTGTATATTCTTCAGTTTGTGAAGCAGGCTGGCTGGCAGAGAGCTCATGTCTAAAAATAGAGCATGTTTACTCTGCTGTCAGCTGCCCAGTTTTCAGTTTTACTTTGGGCTTTTCTGGTAGCAGTTGAGTTTCTGAGTTCCTCTGTGGACTGCCTAGATCCTACTGTTGTGTGTGCTGAATAAAGACTATTCCTACTTCAACCAAGGCTCCAAGGATCTTTTTGCCAGTTACCTAGCTCATAGACCTGCGTGTGAAGGATTTATGAACAGGCTTGAAGCTTCTGTGAGCTCCAGACCCAGCCCTAGCTCTACAATTGGCATCGTTGGCAGGATTATGCCACAAGTGGCATAGTCAGTGCAGGATTCTAAGCAGATATAGGAGCCAAGAAGCCCTTGGAGAAGGAGGACCTGTGGCTACTTTTGAACATGTTGTGCCCCCTGGCTACTTTCCTGTTGACCAGGATCTGGTTGCTGCTCGCTGTAATGCAAGGCACTGAAGTGGTAAGCCCCTTGGGAGGGGGAGGAAATGTGGCTGTCTTTGAGCATGCGGTGCCCAGTGGCCACTTTTCTGCTGACCAGAGCCTGGCTGCTGCTCACTCTGCTGCAAGTTGACCAAGATTTGAAGCAGAAAGCAGAGTTGTTAGAAGTGTGGATAGATGTCCTGGAGGATGATATGCAGAGACTGTACACTCCGGCTTCTCATGCCAGGGAAGATGATGAACCCAGTGGTGAGTTGGGGGAGACCGTGCATCCCCAGGCATAACCTGTCATGCACCAGAAAGTGAAATGCAAACAGCCTATGAGACTGGGTAGGCAACAAGTGGGAAATCCACAGGTGACCCAATTTACCACCATGTTTCATATACCCAGGTTAAGTTAGTTGACTTGGGGAGACAGTTTTGGCAGAAACAGGGGGAGCCCCTGGCTGCTTGGCTNCTAAAAGAAAAAAAACCTGTTGAGCAAGAATTCTTATCAAGCAAAGCCATCCCTTAAAAATGAAGGAAAGATTGAAACACCCCAGATAAACAAAAGTTGAGAGAGTTATTTGTTTATATACCTGCCCTATGAGAAATGGTAAAGGAAGTCCTTCAGGGTGAAATGAAATGACACTAGACAATAACCCAAAGCCATATGAAGAAATAAAAAATACTGGTAATGTAACAATATAGATAAATATAAAAGCCGACAATAATATATATATCTTTTGGTTTGTAACACCTCTTTTTATTTCCTACATTATTTAAAAGACAATGTTATATCTATGCTGATGGGCACGCAATATATAACTATGTAATTGCGACAACAACTTAAAGGGGGGATGAGTGATGGAGCTGTTTTATTCCCTAGTTCTCTCCTACAAACTAGTCAGACTACGTATATCTTTAATTGCCTTTCACCACACCTCCACTGTTTTCCCTTTAGGCTTGAATCTCTCCAAACTCTGATGCAAATTATGTTAGTTCCTTTGGGACAAGATTAGGAACTATCTGTTTTATGATCTGCTTGTCCACCCAGGAAAATCTTCTGAGCCAGGGATCTGGAACTGGGGGTGGAAACAATGGCAAGCTTCTCTCTGAGTACTGCCTTCACTCTAGGAGCTGAATGATTGGTGTTAAAAAAGAAGCAGCTTCATGTTCTCTTCCCACAACTTCTTACCCAGCCAAAGCAAGGGTAAGCAGAACCCAAATAGTTTAAGAATACTGTGTCCATGTTAGAGCCTCCATTCCACAAGTGGGAGCTGAATAGAATAGAGCCCCCACCTCTCCACCACACTCACCTGAAACAACCTCAGCAACAGGAAAATGTTTTGAAAGACAAATTGTTATTTAAATAAAATGTAACATTAGGTTGTGGAATTTATATTTGAGAAAGTAAAATAAATTTAGAAAGCACACAGGATGAGGGACTTTAATGAGATTTTATAGAGCTAGGGTTAAGGTCTGGAACTCACGGACCCCTCGAGCCCATTCACAAACCCTTCACACGCAGGTCTATGAGCTAGGTAACTGGCAAAAAGGTCCTTGGAGCTTTGGTTGAAGAAAGAATAGTCTTTATTCAGCACCCACAACACTATGAGCTAAACAGTCCACAGAGAAATTCAGGAACTCAACTGCTACCAACAAAGTCCAAAGAAAAATTGAAACTGAGCAGCTGCCAGCACAGTAAACATGTTCTACTTTTAGATGCAAGCTCTCTGCTGGCCAGCCTGCTTCACAAACTGAAGAACAAACAATAGCAAGTAACTAAAAAGATACAAGGGTGCACGTGTGCACTAACTCTACCCACACACAACTTGTTTACAAAGGAATGTGCTGCATGACCCCCCAACCAGACCTAAGCCAAGGGAACCTGACTAAATTATCCTATTTTCCCCACAGATTTTACTGTCATAAACCTTTTTTTAGTGTTATAATATTAATTCTAAGTAGATTGTGGTAAGGTAATAATAGACATTGCAACATAATCCATAGAGCAATTAAAAATGCACACAAACAAATATAGCTAAAATGTCACTAGAAAAAATAAAATAGTTTGTAAAATAGGAAAAAATTAATACAAAGCAGATGAAATAATAGAAAATGAACAATATGGTAAACCCAAGCACATCAATACATATATTAAATATAAATGGATTAAATACATCAATTAAAAGGCAGATATTGACAAACTGGATAAAAAATCTACAGCCATCTATATGCTTTCTACACTTCATATACTTTAAAAATAACAGCATAGATATAAAAAGCAAAAATATGAAAAAGACATACCATGTGTGTGGAAAACAGGATATTTAGTTAGGCTCCCTCACATTTCTTATAAACAAGTTGTGTGTGGGTGGAGTGGGTGTGCAGATGCATCCATGGATCTTACTAGTTAATTGCTATTGTGTATTCTTCAGTTTGTGAAGCAGGC
Source organism: Galeopterus variegatus (assembly GCF_000696425.1). Lineage (NCBI taxonomy): Eukaryota > Metazoa > Chordata > Mammalia > Dermoptera > Cynocephalidae > Galeopterus > Galeopterus variegatus. Next base: position 53,447 of record NW_007734399.1, on the reverse strand, counting down.
TCCCAGCAGAGAGCTCATGTCTAAAAATAGAGCATGTTTACTCTGTTGACAGCTGCTCAGTTTTCAGATTTACTTTGGGCTTTTCTGGTAGCAGTTGAGTTCCTGAGTTCCTCTGTGGACTGCCTAGATCCTACTGTTGTGTGTGCTGAATAAAGACTATTCCTACTTCAACCAAGGCTCCAAGGATCTTTTTGCCAGTTACCTAGCTCATAGACCTGCGTGTGAAGGATTTATGAACAGGCTTGAAGCTTCTGTGAGCTCCAGACCCAGCCCTAGCTCTACAATTGGCATCGTTGGCAGGATTATGCCACAATTGGCATAGTCAGTGCAGGATTCTAAGCAGATATAGGAGCCAAGAAGCCCTTGGAGAAGGAGGACCTGTGGCTACTTTTGAACATGTTGTGCCCCCTGGCTACTTTCCTGTTGACCAGGATCTGGTTGCTGCTCGCTGTAATGCAAGGCACTGAAGTGGTAAGCCCCTTGGGAGGGGGAGGAAATGTGGCTGTCTTTGAGCATGCGGTGCCCAGTGGCCACTTTTCTGCTGACCAGAGCCTGGCTGCTGCTCACTCTGCTGCAAGTTGACCAAGATTTGAAGCAGAAAGCAGAGTTGTTAGAAGTGTGGATAGATGTCCTGGAGGATGATATGCAGAGACTGGACACTCCGGCTTCTCATGCCAGGGAAGATGATGAACCCAGTGGTGAGTTGGGGGAGACCGTGCATCCCCAGGCATAACCTGTCATGCACCAGAAAGTGAAATGCAAACAGCCTATGAGACTGGGTAGGCAACAAGTGGGAAATCCACAGGTGACCCAATTTACCACCATGTTTCATATACCCAGGTTAAGTTAGTTGACTTGGGGAGACAGTTTTGGCAGAAACAGGGGGAGCCCCTGGCTGCTTGGCTGTTATGGTTATGTGACCTAGGGGTGGATAGTGTGATATGCTCTGGTGAGGAGATGGAAAAATTGGCCTCCATCACCATGCACCTGTCCCTGAGGCAGCTGCTACAGAATAGCCACAGGTATGCACCAGGGCCAGGTAATCACTCCTTAATGGAATGGGTGAGTGCAGCTGCCTGAACCATATGGGCAAATGCTGGAGAACTGCCCAAGACTGTTAGTAAATGGCAAACGTATTCTGAGTTAGTTCAAATAATTCGAGGGCTGGGAATGTGGTAGTCCATGCTTAATGTGAACACTTCTGGACCGGACAATGAAAATTTTACAGGCAGCATGAGAGACATAGTGCTGCAAAATGCCCTATCAACATCCTTTGGGTCTCTGATGGCCATACTGGCCCCATACATTGGTCATCCTATACATGAGGTAACGACCATGATAGCCGGCTTGGGTGAAGTAGAAGACAGGAGACAAGCAAAAGGGGTCCAAAAGGTGGCTAAGACCAACCCCAACAAATGCTCAGGATTTTAGCCCAAAGGGAACAAGCAAGACTATCTGTAAGCTGATGTAGCTTGACTTGGTTGCAGCAGGGGGTGATAAAAAGAAAATTGACCAGCAGCCAAATGCAGTTCTGTTTGCCTTATGGCAGCAATTGCACCCTGAACAGCATTTTTTCACTAAACATCCAGAAACAGGTAGCAAGGTATGTTCAGTGGATTTAAAGGACTTTTGGGTTAGTCCTGAGGAGGCAGATGAACTGTTCCATTCTGATTAGGCAGCAGGTCAAGGTACTCATCTTTTGGGGACAGATGAGGACCACCTGAGGCCTCATGTTGAATTGGCAATGATGAAGCTGATGAGCTGGCTAAAGGTGAGGTGACTTGAGAGAGCTCCAGCAACTGATGTAGCTGGGCAGCTACATTGAAGAATGTAGCATGCTTGTCTACAAGGCCGGGTGGTCAATGGCTTGCCAGGTGCCGCATAAACCCAAGAAAAATGTGCCCCTGATGGGCAGATGTGCTCCTGGTGAGCAGACGGGTGCCTCTGATGGGCAGATAACTTGTGTGAGAGTGCCCCTGACACTGTGGCAGGTGAATCTTGTGGGACCACTGCCAAAGTCAGAGAGTTACCAGCCTTCTGTTTGTATGGAGTTGTGGGGCCCCAAACTGGGTAAAATACCTCTTCCCGCAACCATCTTTTCTCAGGATGGCAAACTGTTATGCATCTTACCAGAGGGGCAAGAACTTCCCCAATTGGTACCAATAACCGTCTGTCTTTTTGCCCATCGCGTTCTGGCTGCAGACACTGCACCAGAGTTGACTGGGTACATACATACATTGGAGTGATCATCTACTCAATATGCACTCAACTTCACATCAGTATGACTACAAGATTCCCATGGAAAATCACACCAATGATGACTACTAACTGGACATGTGCAGCTACAGGGCAGTACTACAGGACATGCTTTAAGGACAAGCCTTAAGGCATATTGAACAAACAATAAGTTGTAAAAATAAACGGGTCATTTATCCTCGTTAATGGAACATTGTGGAAGATTTTTAATGCATAGATTGTATGGCGAGGGACCCTGAAGGGGTGGATTGTGGGGAAAATAGGATAATTTAGTTAGGCTCCCTCACATTTCTTGTAAACAAGTTGTGTGTGGGTGGAGTGGGTGTGCATGTGCATCCATATATCTTTCTAGTTAATTGCTATTGTATATTCTTCAGTTTGTGAAGCAGGCTGGCTGGCAGAGAGCTCATGTCTAAAAATAGAGCATGTTTACTCTGCTGTCAGCTGCCCAGTTTTCAGTTTTACTTTGGGCTTTTCTGGTAGCAGTTGAGTTTCTGAGTTCCTCTGTGGACTGCCTAGATCCTACTGTTGTGTGTGCTGAATAAAGACTATTCCTACTTCAACCAAGGCTCCAAGGATCTTTTTGCCAGTTATCTAGCTCATAGACCTGGGTGTGAAGGATTTATGAACAGGCTCGAAGCTTCTGTGAGCTCCAGACCCAGCCCTAGCTCTACAATTGGCATCATTGGCAGGGTTATGCCACACCATGTAAACAGCAACCATAGCTGGTAGGGCTATATCAATATCAGATGAAGAAGACTTTGAAACCAGGAGAATTACCAGAGATAGAAAAGAACATTCTATATTGGCAAATAGGTCAATTTCTCAGGATAACATAAAAATCTTAGATATGTATGGACCTAATAGCAGAACTTCAAAACAAAAAATAGAAGAAAGCTTCTGATTTTTTGTTGAAGATTTAAACAATCCAATGGAGGAAGTACAGTCATTCCAAAAAGTGGTGCAGGAACCATTGGACATCCATAGACAAAAATATAAACCTTAACTTAAACTTCATACCATATATAAAAATTAATTCAAAATGGTTCACAGATTTCAAATGTGAAATATAAAACTATGAAACTTTTAGATGAAAACAGGAGAACATCATTGGCACTGAGGACTGGGCAAAGACTATTTACATATGAAAGCAAATGCATGATTCATACAAGAAACTAATAATAAGTTGGAATTGATCAAAATAAAACCTTTTGTATTATGAAAATCTATTAAGAGGGTGAAAAACCAAACTACAGCTCTAGGAAATAAATATTTGTACACAATGCATCTAAGATATTTTTATATACCTAGATTATATAAAGAACTCTCAAAACTCAACAGTAAAAAAAGCCAAGCAATCCAGTTTTATGGGCAAAATATATGAACAGATAATTTCATCAAAAGAGAAATGTGGATTGCAAGTAGGCACATAAAAAGATGCTCAGCATCATTAGCCAAAACTACAGAGATGGAGAACAGATTAATGGTTGCTAGGGGACAGGAACTTGGAGTGGGTGAGAGGTGGGTGAGAATGCAAAGAGGTAGCATGAGGAAGTTTTACTGCAGTGATGGAAGAGTTCTGTATCTTGATTGTCATGGTGGGTGGTTACATGAATCTATTCATGGGATAAAATTGTATGTACACAATGCGTACAATAATTGCATTTAAAAAAATAATAAAAACTGAATAAGGCCTATAGTTTACTTAATAAACAGTAATATATCAATTAATATATCAATATCAGCTTCCTAGTTTTGATCTTGCGCTACACCCATATGAGGGCACCATTGGGGGAAGCTGGGTAAAGTGTGTACAAGACTCTTTATACTATTTTTGCAATTTCTGGTGAGGCTATAATTATTTCAAAATAAGAGTTTCAAAAAATGTGCATCTTCCCCTGTAAAGAACACAGACCTATTTCCTGTAGGAAAAGAAAACTATCATAAAAGGGGGAATGTGATAATCTCACTGAATGCTTAAACTGTAAGAAAATGGAGAGAGTACAAGCAGATGGGCAAATCTAATGTGGGAAGTAGTATTTCAGTTCAATTTCTGATTTTGATAAAACTGGAAATAACAAGAGTAACCTCAAGGAAAGATTAAGAGGACATTTTCTTCCTGTCTTTTAGCTCTACAAGAGTGTTCTACGTTTTTCAGATAGGTCTCCCTAATCTGTATCAAGCCCTTATGAAATATTTTGATCCACTAATATACATCATGCACAGTGGCAGAACAGTGGCCTAATGCCTGAAGATTGAAAGGAATTGATAGACCCAGAAACAAGTCTGGATCTAAC